>NC_083774.1:21997387-22142387 GCF_963514075.1 Conger conger
GCCCAGGCAGTAGAGCGCATATTTGGTCATCACAGCTTCCATTTACATTATCCTAATGTTTGATGATATATAGGTGTGTGTTGCTGGCTTATCAATGTAAGAGTTGAGCTATAATATGCATTTTCTTTCCTCACTGGTGGGTGATTTGAGATCCATGACACGTGTGACTTTGCTCTCCCCAGGACTTTGGCAGCTTATCCAACTTGCAGGTTACCCAGCCCACTGTCGGAATGAACTTCAAAACACCCAGAGGAGTTTGAACATTTTTCATGTATACCCATCAATAAAGAAAAAAAAAAAGAAAATCAACCAGTCTTTTTGTGGTTAATAATACATCTTTACATCTTGTGTTCTAAAAATCACTGGATTTGTGAGTGTTTTAGTATTTGTTTGTTAGATGTATTTATAAAAGGACCTTTTTTTAACCAGGGCAATGATATGAATCATACAAACAGGCGGCAGTAACCTTTAAGTGCTGTGTACCCCAAAAGGTTCTTGTTTTTTTACATAATTTTATCAGTGTAGTGCCTTAGTTGGTCGTTTGTTAAAATGCATCTCGGGGGTCTTGTAAATGCTCTTGAAAATGGCGATATTTTCATGCAACTTATTTTACTCTTCCAACTGAAAGAAGCAACAAATGCTGTCTTGTTGGTTCCTGTGAGCAGGTAGTCTTGGTCTTCATCTGGTGGAGTATTGTAAACTTGCCTAATAAGCCTTCTGAGACTGCTTTTATACGTTCCATTGGCACACTACAGGGTTGCAAGTATCGGCCTTGTGCTGTGGCAAGTGAACATTGTAATGACAAGATTTCTAACGTTTTCTGGAATGCATTTAACAATTGTTTCATCTTAAAAGAAAAATGTTTAAAAGACTACTTTTTATTTACTTCTATTAATAGGGTTCTAGTTAATACATTATCATTAAGGGGGTAGTTCATTACTGTTTCTAATGGCTAGTATAGGGGCATTGATGTGTTTGTAGCTTGAAAGGAGAAAAAAATAATAATAAAAAAAGTTCTACCAGTAATCTGTAATTCCAGTGCGGCATTTGCTGAAGAAGTATCCGTTAGTTTGTACTTGTGTACAAAACTTGAGCCAGGCTAAAAAAATTAAATTGAAGCTACAATTGTCTGACCATGAAATAAACACTTTTTGGAGAGGAGCTGCAGCAGAGTCGGAGACTTCGATGAGGAAAGGTAGTGCTGAGATCCTGGTTGATAACTAGCCACATTTTTGGTGGATAGGGGTAGTCTTTAAGTGGCACGACGTTTCTTTCGAATTGTACAAGCAGTAATGAGCTTCACCGAGTTTATTATTTTTCGTTCTCGATCATTCAAATCGGGCAAGTACAAATGTCTCTTCAGAAGAGAAAAATTAAGGAGCCACCACGGAAGGCTCCTTAAAGATGTCATCACCTGCATCCGATGAGCGATTTAAGAGAACTTGGCGCCTTCACCAATTTTCTTGGATTTATAATTTTTTTTTTTTTGGGTTGGAACAAAAATTACGTGTGGTCCCAACCTGTAGCAGGAATCATGTAAACAATTATCGACTATGGAGAGGCTTGTCATGCATATCTACGTCCCTTCTTGTGTATTTTCTCATTTTCCATTGAAAAACATTTTTCATCATGAATCTCTAAACAGGATCACATATTGGTTTGAGTGAATGAAAATTAGAAAAATTTCAGCTAAATGTCTTTAATCGTTTTTTCATCAGAAATGTCGACATGACTGCCTATCCTTGTGAGTATCTGTATCGTAATGACAATACAATTTTCTCTACCTGATTTCAATATTTGGACATAAAGACTAGTCTTATGGGGGTTTTTTTCCACTAAAAGCATTTATCATCATGAATGTCTTAAAAAACAACTGTGTCCATTGATTTTAAAATGGCAGGAATATCTATTCAGTTTTCATATATTTTCAGGATTTTCATCCATTTTATAAAAAAAAAGACATTACAATTCTTTGCTTTTTAGACATAAGACTTATGTTATGTATTTTTAAACAATATATATCATAATATTTTTTGCACATTTGGGAAATAAAACATGACTCGTGAATGTCTGGAAAAAAACCCATTTAGAAACGGCAGTAATATGAACATGATTGCTTATCAATTTCAGTTAAAGATATTTACATTTTTCAATATGAATGTCTTAAATATTTTTATTCAGCATTATGAATATGATTGCCTGTCCATTTGAGTGAAAAATGAAATTTACATTTTATCCCCATTCTTCCATTATGTAAATTTAAATTTTTCTGTGAAATTTATTTTTCATCATGAATATGATGATGATGATTACAATAAAATAAAAAAAGTCCGATGATCAAATAGGCCCTGGTCCTTATCTTTGTTGTGCAGGTAGCAGTTGAAATTGTACCTCCCTCTAGGGTCTTTCAGCGCACTTATCCGTGGTTATGGGTATGCACTTAGCACTTTTTGTACGTCGCTCTGGATGAGAGCGTCTGACAAATGCCATTAATGTCATGTAATGTAATGAATATTTAAAAAAAGTGTCCATTTATTTCAAAACGACAATAATATGAACATGATTGCTGATAAATGTGAGTAAAATAAAACATTTTGAACAAATAACTATCCCAATAACTATGAAAAGATTTTCCCCAATAAATATCTTAAAAGACATTTATGTGTATTTATAGCAAATTTGTTGTAATATGAATGTGATTGCCTATCCATTTCAGTCCAAAAATAGACCATTTTTTCATTTTTCAAAAAAAGACATTTTATTTTTTTCAGTGAAAAACTTTTTTCCCGATAACTATTTCAAAACACATATATATTGATTAATTTCAATGCGGTTGTAATATAAACATGATTGCCTATCCATTTAAGTCCAAAAAAAGACATTTTATTTTTTCCAATGCAAAAATGTTTTCTCAATAAAACTTTGAAAAACATTTGTGTGCATTTATGTCAACGCGGTTGTACTATAAATAAGCATGAATGCCTATCCATTTAAGTCCAAAAAAATAATTTCTATTATTTAATATAAATAAACATTTTATTTAATAATTTATATATATATATATATATATATATATATTTTACCCATTTTTCAGGTTTGGACATAATAATCTTATGTATTTTTTAATTTTCCACTGAAAAACATTTTTCCAAATAACTATTTCAAAACACATTTATATTGATTTATTATAATATGAACATGATTGCCTATCCATTTAAGTCCAAAAAAAGATTATTTATTTATTTTTTGCCCTTTTTTCAGGTTTTGGACATGAGACTTATGTATTTTTTCATTTTCCACTGAAAAACATTTTTCCCAATAACTATTTCAAAACATATTTATATTGATTTAATTCAACATGGTTGTAATATGAAAAAAGAATTTATTCATTTTTTTTGCCCTTTTTTCAGATTTTGGACATGAGACTATAGTCATACATATTCAGGGGGAAATGTATTTTTTCATTTTCCACTGAAAAATATTTTTCCCAATAACTATTTCAAAACACATTTAAATTGATTTATTTCAACATGGTTGTAATATAAGCATGATTGCCTATCCATACATTTTATTTTTTCCACTGAATAAATGTTTTCTCAATAAAGTCTTTGAAAAACATTTGTGTGCATTTATTTCAACGCGGCTGTACTATAAACATGATTGCTTATCCATTCAAGTCCAAAAAAATATTTTTATTTATTTATTTATTTTACCCATTTTTCAGGTTTTGGACATGAGACTATAGTCTCATGTATTTTTTCATTTTCCACTGAAAAATATTTAGCACAATAACTATTTCAAAAAACAGTTTTCCCAATAACTAATTCAAAACACATTTATATTGATTTATTTCAACATGGTTGCAATATGAACATGATTGCCTATCCATTAAGTCAAAAAAAAGATTTTTATTTATTTACTTTTTTTTTTACCCAATAACTATTTCAAAACACATTTATATTGATTTATTTCAACATGGTTGTGATATAAACATGATTGCCTATCCATTTAAGTCCAAAAAAAGACATTTTATTTTTTTGGCCCATTTTTCAGGTTTTGGACATGACACAATAGTCTCATGTATTTTTTCATTTTCATTTGAAAAACATTTGTGTGCATTTATTTCAACATGGTTGTAATATGAACATGATTACCTATCCATTTAAGTCCAAAAATATATATATATATTATTATTATTCAGGTTTTGGACATGAGACTTATGTATTTGGACAAAATACTTTCTTTTTTTTTCATTTTCTACTGAAAAATATTTTTCCCAATAACTATTTCAAGCCTTTGAAAAACATTTGTGTGCATTTATTTCAACGCGGCTGTACTATAAACATGATTGCTTATCCATTCAAGTCCAAAAAAAGTTTTTTTTTAGTTTTTTTTTTTTTACCCATTTTTCAGGTTTTGGACATAAGACAATAGTCTCATGTATTTTTTCATTTTCAACTGAAAAACATTTTTCCCAATAACTATTTCAAAAAACATTTTTCCCAATAACTATTTCAAAAAACATTTTTCCCAATAATTATTTCAAAACACATTTATATTGATTGAATTCAACATGGTTGTAATATGAACATGATTGCCTTTCCATTTCAGTCCAAAAAAAAGATTTTTATTTATTTATTTATTTATTTTACCCATTTTTCAGGTTTTGGACATGAGACTATAGTCTCATGTATTTTTTCATTTTCCACTGAAAAATATTTAGCACAATAACTATTTCAAAAAACATTTTCCCAATAAATAAATAAATCTATTTATTAAAATTTTTTTACCAATTTTTCAGGTTTTGGACATGACACAATAGTCATGTGTTTTTTCATTTTAATTTGAAAAACATTTGTGCATTTATTTCAACATGGTTGTAATATGAACATGATTGCCTATCCATTAAAGTCCAAAAAAAGTTTTTATTATATTTATTTTATTTTTACATGAGACTATAGTCTCATGTATTTTTTCATTTTCAACTGAAAAACATTTTTCCCTATAATTATTTCAAAACACATTTATATTGATTTAATTCAACATGGTTGTAATATGAACATGATTGCCTATCCATTAAAGTCCAAAAAAAGATTATTTTTTTCTTTTTTCTTTTGCCATTATTTCTGGTTTTGGACATAAGACTTATGTATTTTTTCATTTCCCACTGAAAAACATTTTTCCCAATAATTATTTAAAAAAACAGTTTTCCCAATAACTATTTCAAAACACATTTATATTGATTTATTTCAACGCGGTTGCAATATGAACATGATTGCCTATCCATTAAAGTCCAAAAAAAGATTATTTATTTATTTTTTGCCCTTTTTTCAGGTTTTGGACATAAGACTTATCTATTTGGACATAAGACTTACAGTGGGGCAAAAAAGTATTTAGTCAGCCACCAATTGTGCAAGTTCTCCCACTTAAAAAGATGAGAGAGGCCTGTAATTTTCATCATCGGTACACTTCAACTATGAGAGACAGAATGGGGGGAAAGAATCCAGGAAATCACATTGTAGGATTTTTAATGAATTAATTGGTAAATTCCTCTGTAAAATAAGTATTTGGTCACCTACAAACAAGCAAGATTTCTGGCTCTCACAGACCTGTAACTTCTTCTTGAAGAGGCTCCTCTGTCCTCCACTCATTACCTGTATTAATGGCACCCGTTTGAACTCGTTATCAGTATAAAAGACACCTGTCCACAACCTCAAACAGTCACACTCCAAACTCCACTATGGCCAAGGCCAAAGAGCTGTCAAAGGACACCAGAAACAAAATTGTAGACCTGCACCAGGCTGGGAAGCCTGAATCTGCAATAGGTAAGCAGCTTGGTGTGAAGAAATCAACTGTGGGAGCAATTATTAGAAAATGGAAGACATACAAGACCACTGATAATCTCCCTCGATCTGGGGCTCCACGCAAGATCTCACCCCGTGGGGTCAAAATGATCACAAGAACGGTGAGCAAAAATCCCAGAACCACACGGGGGGACCTAGCGAATGACCTGCAGAGAGCTGGGACCAAAGTAACAAAGGCTACCATCAGTAACACACTACGCCCCCAGGGACTCAAATCCTGCAGTGCCAGACGTGTCCCTCTGCTTAAGCCAGTACATGTCCAGGCCCGTCTGAAGTTTGCTAGAGAGCATTTGGATGATCCAGAAGAGGATTGGGAGAATGTCATATGGTCAGATGAAACCAAAATAGAACTTTTTGGTAAAAACTCAACTTGTCGTGTTTGGAGGAGAAAGAATGCTGAGTTGCATCCAAAGAACACCATACATACTGTGAAGCATGGGGGTGGAAACATCATGCTTTGGGGCTGTTTTTCTGCAAAGGGACCAGGACGACTGATCCGTGTAAAGGAAAGAATGAATGGGGCCATGTATCGTGAGATTTTGAGTGAAAACCTCCTTCCATCAGCAAGGGCATTGAAGATGAAACGTGGCTGGGTCTTTCAGCATGACAATGATCCCAAACACACCGCCCGGGCAACGAAGGAGTGGCTTCGTAAGAAGCATTTCAAGGTCCTGGAGTGGCCTAGCCAGTCTCCAGATCTCAACCCCATAGAAAATCGTTGGAGGGAGTTGAAAGTCCATGTTGCCCAGTGACAGCCCCAAAACATCACTGCTCTAGAGGAGATCTGCATGGAGGAATGGGCCAAAATACCAGCAACAGTGTGTGAAAACCTTGTGAAGACTTACAGAAAACGTTTGACCTCTGTCATTGCCAACAAAGGGTATATAACAAAGTATTGAGATGAACTTTTGTTATTGACCAAATACTTATTTTCCACCATAATTTGCAAATAAATTCTTTAAAAATCAGACAATGTGATTTTCTGGATTTTTTTTTCTCATTTTGTCTCTCATAGTTGAGGTATACCTATGATGAAAATTACAGGCCTCTCATCTTTTTAAGTGGGAGAACTTGCACAATTGGTGGCTGACTAAATACTTTTTTTGCCCCACTGTATGTATTTTTTCATTTTCCACTGAAAAACATTTTTCCCAATGACTATTTCAAAACACATTTATATTGATTTATTTCAACAAGGTTGCAATATGAACATGATTGCCTATCCATTTAAGTAAAAAAAAAGATTATTTATGAATTTTTTAATTTGCCCTTATTTCAGGTTTTGGACATAAGACTTATGTATTTTTTCATTTTCCACTGAAATTTTTTTTTATTAATAATAATAATAATAATAATAACAACTATTTCAAAACACATTTATATTGATTTAATTCAACATGGTTGTAATATGGGGGCGGCACGGATGGTGTAGTGGGTAGCACTGCCGCCTCACAGCAAGAAGGGCCTGGGTTTCTCTGTGCGGAGTTTGCATGTTCTCCCCGTGTCTGCGTGGGTTTCTTCCGGGTACTCCGGTTTCCTCCCACAGTCCAAAGACATGCAAGTTAGGCTGATTGGAGAGTCTAAATTGCCCGTAGGTATGAGTGTGTGAGTGAATGGTGTGTGTGCGCCCTGTGATGGACTGGCGACCTGTCCAGGGTGTATTCCTGCCTTTCGCCCAATGTATGCTGGGATAGGCTCCAGCCCCCCTGCGACCCTGTTCAGGATAAGCGGGTTCAGATAATGGATAGATGGATGGGTTGTAATATGAAAAAATTATTTATTCTTTTTTTTTTGCCCTTTTTTCAGATTTTGGACATGAGACTATAGTCATACATATTCAGGGGAAAATGTATTTTTTCATTTTCCACTGAAAAATATTTTTCCCAATAACTATTTCAAAAAACATTTTTCCCAATAATTATTTCAAAACACATTTATATTGATTGAATTCAACATGGTTGTAATATGAACATGATTGCCTTTCCATTTCAGTCCAAAAAAAGATTTTTATTTATTTATTTATTTTACCCATTTTTCAGGTTTTGGACATGAGACTATAGTCTCATGTATTTTTTCATTTTCCACTGAAAAATATTTAGCACAATAACTATTTCAAAAAACATTTTTCCCAAAAACTATTTCAAAACACATTTATATTGATTTATTTCAACAAGGTTGCAATATGAACATGATTGCCTATCCATTTAAGTCCAAAAAAAGATTATTATTATTATTTTTTTTTTGCCATTATTTCTGGTTTTGGACATAAGACTTATGTATCTGGACATAAGACTTATATATGTTTTCATTTTCCACTGAAAAACATTTTTCCCAATAACTATTTCAAAAAACAGTTTTCCCAATAACTATTTCAAAACACATTTATATTGATTTATTTCAACGCGGTTGCAATATGAACATGATTGCCTATCCATTTAAGTCCAAAATAAGATTTTTATTTATTTCCTTTTTTTACCCAATAACTATTTCAAAACAAACACATTTATATTGATTTATTTCAACATGGTTGTAATATAAACATGATTGCCTAACCATTTAAGTCTAAAAAAAGTTTTTATTTATTTATTTATTTATTTATTTTTACACATTTTTCAGGTTTTGGACATAAGACTATAGTCACATATTCAGTGGGAAATGTATTTTTTCATTTTACACTGAAAAACATTTTTTGCAATAACTATTTCAAAACACATTTACATTGCTTTATTTCAACATGGTAGCAATACGAACATGATTGCCTATCCATTTAAGTCCAAAAAATTACATTTTATTTTTTCCAATGAAAAAAATGTTCTCAATAAAACATTTGTGTGCATTCATGTCAACGCGGTGGTACTATAAGCATGATTGCCTATCCATTTTAGTCCAAAAAAATTATTTATTATTTTTCAGATTTTGGACATAACACATATATTTATTATAATTATATTACAAGTCTTATGTTTTTTTCTCATTTTCCACTGAAAAAATGTTCTCAATAACTATTTCAAAACACCTTTATTTTGACATATAACCTATGCAGATAAGCCAACACATATAGGAAGACATGCATTGGCAAATAAAAGCTCAATAACAAAAACAATATACTGTAGTCATATAAAATATAAAACTTGAGACAATTGTTACTAGCAGAGGTTGTTAAAAGCTGTTTTTAAGAGATGAGTTTAATGTGTTTTTAGCAGTAACATACATTCACTAGTTGAGGCCTAATTATTGTTTCCCAAGGGTTTTTGGAAGATTTTACTAATATCACCGGCTCATGGCCAGCAATTTCTTACTACGTTGAGGTGGATTTTAGGAGTGAGTGAGAAGAGCAGTAGGAAGTATGAAGTCTAGTGAAGAAACATTGTAACATGACAAAGAGGTACACATTCCTGCATAAAACATTTTTTTAAATGTGACATATTTTTGCATTGGACAACTTTTTGCTTTTGCTAATAATTCCCTGGGTTACTTGCTAGCTGTTCTTATGGGAGCATCATTAGCATATGTTTGTGCTCATATGTAATACACAGATGAATGAAACATTTCCCTTGGATTGATTGACAGTTGTAAAATCTGTAAAATGTCATCCCATGCAAGAAAATATAATGTTTTTGGACCCCTAGATATCTTAGAACCTATAATGAAATGTAAGTAAGTATAATTGCAATTTTAAGTTTAATTGGTCAAAACAGTGGATTTGCTGTAAAAATACAACTATGATTATTTTATTATTTATAGTAACGCACAATTTAGCCATTTTGAAAAGATTTGGAGATACTAAGGGAAATCATGGTACATTGCTTCGATTTTTTACTTTTTATTGGATTGATTTACTGTAGTTTGAATGTTGCCTTCCTCCACTGAGAACACAGAATCACAAAGGCCCTGGATACATTGAAGGCTGCTTTTATATCTGCCTCACACATTTGTAACTGGGATTGGGTTTAAATTGCATGCAGTTGCACAGGCATTTCAGCATTTCACCACTGAATAGGCCTTTGGCTTTAATCAGTTTGCCAACTTGAGCCACTGTTTTAGAATGGTGTATTTAAAATACCCCGTCGAGTTCTGTTTGAATTTTCCAAATTTCAGAAGGCAGTTCAGCTTTGCACATTTTATTTTGAATTTTACATAACTGACAAAGCAATCAATCACAGATGTTAAGACATTAATTTCTTCATGTGTATTTATGCATGTACAAAAGACTCAGCTATTGAATGCACAGGATTCTCATTTTAAAGTACCTCATTCCATTGAAGGAAAGCAATCTAACAGCAATACATAAAACATACTTAAAGCAACATCACACTGACCTCTCACACTACAGCATACAGACTAACGCTAAGGGGACTCGTTCCCTTTTCTCTGCACCTGATCAGAGCCTCACAAGCTTTCTGTAAAGTGAGTGGTTATTCTGAAACAGTCAAATGCACTTTAGTTTGGTACCATCTGTTATCTAGTATATGTCCTATCATATGTCAAGCCCTTATTTCAATTCATACCTACAAGTTACCATAGGCCTAACAAAAATACTCATTTTAAAATGATCACCAGCAGTTTATGGTGTGATATGTACATAATTTTAAAGTTCCAACCAAACTCAAAATAAATTCTCTAGAGAATAGATGTGTTTGGTTTCTCTGGTCTTGAGTCCACAGTCTTTAACATTTTGGCCAAAAGGTACAGTAGGATATGTTTTCTTTAGTTCTTTTTGTGAAGAAACTTCATTTTACTTCCTGTAAAAAACAGAAGAAAAAAGTTATTGTATTTACAACGCTACATGTTATGTCCAATAACAAAGAAAATGTTTATGTCCGGAATTCAATAGTAGGGAGAGAGATGTGTCAATACTCACCCAGCCCTTTGAGGAACTTGTTGACCCCACTCTGTTCTGTGTCAGGCAGCTCCTCCAGATACATCTCAACCCGCTGCTCAAAGAGGCCTGCCACACAGATCACACACTCAGATACACACCAACCTCCAGACCTGCCACACCAACCTCGATCCTGGGCAGTAATGAAAGCTCTGTTTCGTTGAAAGGTGGAGCTTTGAATCAGGGTGACATGTTACAGATTGCATTTCATCTGTATAAATGCATTTAACTAGTTAAAAAATGATCCATATCCAGAAAAAGCAAACAGTTTGTGAACCCCAACCATGTCACTTGGATACATCTATTTCATTATATGTTCCCATAATGATTTTCTGCTGGGTTATTAAATATTTTTTTGGTTTCAGAAAGTCATGCCTGCAAACCAAATGCAAAATTCAACATTTAGATGCATGCACATGAAAGGTCAATACATTTAAATGTTTTATTTCGAAGGACCATCATCATTACGTCAACTAACCATATCATGCCATACCTCATACTACCAGAAGGGGGCAATCGGTACCTATACATAATCAAGCTCAACATAACACAGTCATGGCTTTGTTTAGCTGAAGTAGCTGAAATGAACAAAAAAGGATGAAGAACTGAAGATAACATATTTATATTCATATTTATTCCTATTCTACACTAATTTGACCCCATCCCTGTGCCCCTGCCTTCACCCAAAGAAGGCAGATGCGATGCGATGTCAACCCCCAATCCCCTGCTGCTCCTGCATTGTTTTTTTGTTATTGTGATACACTAAAGTAAAATGCGAAGCAAGTTTATATGGAGGCAGACTATAAAGGTAATTTGCCAACTATCAAAGAAACAGGCAAAAGAAATAAAAACATGAAAGCATTGAGTACCTTTGGCCCGGCACTTGCGCAGCTCGCGGTCCTGGATGAATCCGGCGAACATCTGCGACTCCATGAAGACGCCCAGGAAGCGGCGGATGCTCTTGGATGCCACGGACTTCCGGAAGGCCTGGCGCTGGAAGACCCGCGCCCCTTGCTCATTCTGCGTGAGGAACAGCGAGTAGTGGCCGATCGTCTCCAGGAAGAAGCGGATGAAGGCCTCAGACACGAGGCTGTTGAGGGAGTTGCACTCTGTTGGAAATACAGGCACATGATGGTAAGTCTCACTGACACACACACTCATTCTGCTGGAAATACAGGCACATGATGGTAAATCTCACAGACACAGACATTCACTCCGTTGGGAATACAGCGAGATGATGGGAAATCTCTCAGTTACATACAGGCAGTAACTGTGCAGTTTCAGTGCAGGTTCCTGCCAGCTCATAATGATGGTGAATGTTGCAGATTTTCATTTTCAGTCTTGCTCAAAAGCCCATAGATCATAGCTCAGTCATAGGTCAGTTTGCCAGAATTCTTTCCCCAAATTACATTATTCTGTTTCTTAAAATAAGATTTAGGCCCTCTCTGAAAACTCTCTGAAGTGGCACAGTGCTTTGATTGGCTGGTCACATCACCGACTTCATGTCTCTGATGTTTTACCTTCATCTGATTCGCTGTCTGAGTCCTGGTTGATGATGGCATTCCTCTGCTCCAGAGCCTGCTCCAGAGCAGCTTGAAGTTTCCGTGGTAACAAAGTGGCCTCGTCATCGATCTGAACACAGTGTCATTAATTAGCAATGTGTTTCCACACATCTCAGCAAGAACAACCAAAATGAGAAAACATAATATACATCCATTCTTAAAATACATTCAACCAATGTGTTACATTACATCAATAAGTTAGTTACAAATCCATGTGCAAACAAAATGTCAATACAGAGGTGAAACGAATCACACAGTTGTGTCACACAGAGACCTTTGCTTTTACACAGTTATCAGAGGCCAGGCTAGCGCATAGAAACTCAATGTGAGTTCATCGATAAGCTGCCATCCCAGCTCCAGAATGATGACGAACACAATCATTCACACAGTAAAGAAACACTGTTTTGGTTCCTTTTGCTTCATACTGCTTAAGAAAGATTCTAGCGTATAGGGGTTGGTATTTGTACACGGAATTAAGAGATTGGCCAAGCAGCAGTAATGGGATCAGGGATCAGGGATCAGCCAATAAGCAGCAGTAGTTTACCTGTCTGATGAATCGATCTGTTCCCAGGTCCACCATCAGAACCTGATTGAGGTAAGAAGAGAGAGAGCATATTCAGTGACCCGCAAAAGCAAAACTTAGCCTATCGTGGATGCATCCCACCGCAGCCCTCCCTACCCAGTTCAAAGGGAGGGCAGAATCAGGGCAGAGACAAAAACCAGGAACTCCTATGAATGTGGGGAATGCAATTTTCCTTTGTAAATTGTATAATGGCTACAGTAACCACTACCAAGGGAACCAAGGAGCCAGTCTCTCATTTATTGGTCTGTGACACAGGCACGGTCAGATCTCCTGGGGAGCGGTCAGTGACTGAGCCTGGATGACACCGAATGGCTGAAACTACAGCTGAATGACCAGCCCTACAGAGCAGGGGCTTGTGGGTACACATGCACACAAAGCACTCATTGCTCATGAAAATTAACATTAATAATGTGTTATCCATACTGCCCTGTAGCCTCCTGAATGAAAATGCATTTCTGATTTTAGGACATTAAGTTTGTTTATATTTGTTTGACATTTGTTTCCCTGTAATATAAATTTGCACTGTTAAAGCCTTCCTAATCTTGTGCCAGCTTCCAGCTTTTGGATCTCATACAGAATTCCAGATGGACAACCTTCCTCTTGGACTTCCTGTTGCCTTAATGGGTCCCTGAAGAGGCACTGTAACTCCTGTCTCATGAGCTCTCACAGTCTTATGATTGGCTGGCATCTCAGCCAATGCAGTATACCAACATTGAACGACACTCAGAGAGAAAAGCTCTGCAGTTTGACATCAGGAAAACAAATAGAACAACTGCATGGGTTTCAAATAACCAGTGAGAAGCAGGGCTAGACCTTTCTCTGTGTTTCATAAAAAACAAGCAATGCCAATGGCAATCTAGATGTTTAAAGATAAGTGAGTTGCTTATCTCATTTAATTTCTAAAACTAAGATAAGCAACCATGCAAGTTTAAGACACACCTGTATACCCTCAGTAGGCCAGTTAGATGCTGCACATTCAGGGTTTCAGGGAAAGGCCAAGCTTTTGTTTTCAGTAAAACTGAGGGAGGTTTATGAGGCTGATGAATCATTCCACTGGAATGACTGCAGTTTGCAGTTCAAGGCTATAATATCCCAGCGCATCGCTCCAGAAACCACGGGGGCACATCCTGACGATTTACATTTTCAACCGGTCTATCGATTCCACAGGGAAAAACAGCCTGAAGGCAGGACTGGGACTATCGGAGAGCAGCAGGGTCACAGCTGCAAGGAGGCAGCTCAGACAGTGCAGGGTCACAGTTCACTCTGGGTATCATAACAGAGCATTATTCACACTGTCTGAACATTAAAATAAATAAGCCCCTACCAAGTATTAAGAATATATAAATACTGTTGGGTTTTTAGCAGATCCAGAGCGACTTACACAGACACTTGAATAGATTAAAGAATGGGCCTTGCAATTATCAAAAAAATAAGATGATTTGAATGATTACAATTATATTAGCCATACTTGGGCTTAGGATTCTATTCATATGCTATTAATAATATATTATAACGGATGACTAAAGTATAATAAAAAGCCCAGTCACAGGGCAGACGCAGAGAAAGGGCACCCACCTCCTCCACAGGGAGCTCCTTCAGTTTGGGCAGTGAGCTGGAGAGCAGGCCCACCAGGAAGGGGGTGGGACAGCACACAATGTCCAGCATGGAGGCGGGCAGCACGGGGATGAACGTGTGCTGCCAGGAGAACGGGTACAGCAGGGCCACCACTGCATGCATGCAGCTGGACAGGGTGCTGGAGAGGGGGGACAGACAGACAGTCACACAGCTGGACAGGGTGCTGGAGAGGGGGGACAGATAGACGGACAGTCACACAGCAGGGCAGGGTGTTGGAGAGGGGGGGACAGTCAGACAGTCACACAGCTGGAGAGGGACAGTCAGACAGACGGACAGTCACACAGCAGGACAGAGTGCTGGAAAGGGGGGGACAGTCAGACAGACAGACAGTCACACAGCAGGACAGGGTGCTGGAGAGGGACAGTCAGACAGATGGACAGTCACACAGCAGGACAGGGTGCTGGAGAAGTAGGGACAGACCACACACACACAAACACACACACACACTTTCTGCAGAAAACCACGTCTGATGGTGTGTTTTCATCTGTGTGCATGTGACTAAAAAATCAGTGTCCATGAAAAAACTAATGTGGGACCCAAATCTGCCCAAATGTGTTTGTGTCTATGGAGTACCTAGCGGTCCAAACATTACCACAATGTATAAACAAATCAAAAAGCCACAGCAGCACTGAAATAGCATATCGTGTTACTGACTAAATTTATTTTTTCTCTTTCACATTGTGTTTCTGCCTGTACTTACTTCAGTCCACTCACATTTCTCCATTCCAGTATTTACCACTATTTTGGATATTGTTAAGCTTAATGTCACAACAGCAGTAACTCACTTTATACAAATCATAAGTCAGCAGTTTTTTTTATGGATATTCACTACGTGCATAATATGTCTGCCTGAAATATATGTCCCAATGGGAAGGAATAAAATAAAATAAAAAAACCTTTTGTTACAAAAAAGGTAGAACTTACCGCTAAAACCTAACACACTAGCCAACAGAGCTTGCTCCACAGTAACCCAGAATGTACTTTTTGTTCTTGTCAATTACTGCCATACTTTTATGGCAATTTATTGCAACTGTGTACTCAGTGTTTTTTTGTCTTTCACAATTTTCTGGACAGTCTGGATTTCATGTGTGCACAGCATGCTGTCCGTTATCTGACAGCACAAATAAAGAGGAATAGCAGCCGGTGTCTCAGCTGCCAGGAGTGGAATATTTCCACAGGAACCAGACGCACTGTGCACTTTAAGGTGCGCATGGGAGCTTATTTTGGATTTCTGACAATCAACCCCCACCCCCCTCATTCCAGGCCCTTGCTCCATCGCACCAAACTCACCAACAGCAGCACTGCCAAACCATGGCTCAACCAAATATGGCAACAAACCATCCCCACCACACAGACATCCCCATTCTCCCCGCTAAACGCTAATGGAAAGCAGACAGTAGTGTATCATAGTGTATCATTAAGCCACGAATGTCTTTGGCTTGGGACTGGCATAGTGAAAACACCACTGACACTGAAACTCAGTTCCAGCTGCAGGCTCACACGCAGTCGTGTGCGGTCCGCCTCGTGACAACCTGCAGGGCCCCTGCTCCTCTTGGGCCCTGTTCAGGAGTGACACCCCGCCAAATGTGACAGCCCCCTGGTGACGGGATGAGCTCTCTCACTACAGTGAGGACAACTGAGTCACTGTCCATCCTAAAACACGTTTGATCTACTAACACTGATCTCTGCATATTTCTTATGAGTTAACTGGCTCTATCCATGCTACCTCTAACACCATACCCTCAAACACACTCATGGACTTACAGCAGCACACCCTCAACCTCCCTCTTGAACTACCTATGGCACCTACAGCTGTGCTGGAGGACTGCTTTCATCTGTGACGCACTGACAACTTTGGTCTCCGGTCTTTGGCTAATCCTAACCGTGTGCACTTAAGCAAGCTGTTCTGAATAAGGGTGTCTGCTGCAGGCCTGAGGGTAAACGTAGAGTAATTACAGCAGTGATACAGAAGCTCACCTGTGTGTGCTGCAGTGTGGGGGTTTATGGGAGGAAACGCTGGGCGGGGCTAAATGGAGGCGGTAATAACAGGGTGTCAAAGCCCCTCCCGCCCCGCGGCTTAACAGACTGCAGCTGTGATGATCTCTTTATCATCACCACTGCCCATCGCACCGCAGCAGAGCGGAGAGCAGAGTCTGCAAAACCTGCTGGAGTCAGCGGAGCGCCTATGGAAAGTCTATGGAAAATGGGGGGGGGGTTTCATGCCATTGACTCATACAGAGGGGCAATCAAATCACAATACATCATGAGGAATGAAAACAGACACCCAGCAGTAAACAGTGGCTGTCTGGGGCCTCCAGATGGACGAGACCCTATGTAACGGCCTGCTGAAAAATGCACGAGGATTAATCTCCGTAATCTAGGGTCTTTCTTTCTCCTGTTTCCGAAGAGTGGGCGCTTTCTTTCACCGTCTGAAGTCCCAGACTGATCTTAACGAACCCTGTGTAATTTTATGAGCTGCCAGGGAGATGTGTGCAGATTTAGAGTTTCCTGTGCTCATGCTGTCAGGGGAGCTAGGGAGAGAGAGCTATGGAGAGTGAGAGAGCAAGAGAGACAAAGAGTGACAGTGGGAATAAGAGTAAGAGAGAGACAGAGAGAGCTATAGAGGAGAGAGCGATAGAACGAGAGAAGAAGACAGAGAGAACGATAGAGTGAGAGAGAATGAGACAGAGCCTTCAGCCGCAGGACAGATGGAGCAGAGACTGACATGGTGCCCTGCCCCGGAGAGGAGCTCGTGGGAAAAAATTAACATACAGCCCAAAACCATCATTACAGTCTAGCGGCAGCCATTCATTTGGCTTAGAAAAACATGGCTGTGTTGTTGTGGGACCTAAAATAAGACATGCACTTACACGCACGTGCATACGCTCGCACACACACGCACACACAGACACACACACACACACACACACACACACACACATGCAAAGACACACACACACGTTTACACAGAGAGCATTTCTTGGTCAGGAAGGTGATTTGAAAAGCATAACAGATCAGGAATGGGAAGTCTATATCTGCTGGATTAGCATGGATGAGCTCCCACATTTCCAGGGAATGCTGGATCATGGGCTTAGAAGAGACATGTGGCACAATGGACCAGGGGTGTTAAGGCACTGAAGGGGGGGGTGGGGGGCAGAAGATGTCACCTTCCTCACTACGTAAAGACACTGCCTTGTTTGCAGGACCTTCCCAGTCTAACAGAGGGGCTATTGGGCAGTCACAAAGCTGACAGCTAGCACACAGGCCTTGACAGCAGTGGACCATGGATGGAAATCGCATGTGTCGGATGGTGTTTGTGGAAGAGGGAGAGTGTGTGTACTCACAGTGGTGTCAGCACACAGGGTTAAAAAGTAGTGGCAGTGCAGACAAGTTGTGATGTGAAAACACTCAAAGCATTTAGGGTTCAAGTTTGGGGTCACTGACCGAGCTGGAGGAGGGCAGTCTCTCTCTCACGCACTCTCTCGTACTCTCTCTCATTCTCTCGTACTCTCTCTCTCACTCTCTCGTACTCTCTCTCACTCTCTTGTACTCTCTCGTACTCTCTCTCACTCTCTCCCTTACTCTATCCGTATCATCACACTCACACTGCACAGTAAATACAGTTACCCAAGAAACATCAATCAAATCACAACACCGCCTCCATTCACTTAATACACGCAGGAATCTCACAGCACCAATCAGACCTCCAATAACCTTGGTTTCAACAAGCCAAAACAAGGAGGATCAAAGAGACACATGCCTATATATAATAATAGAAATGTAAAAAATGTTTTCAGGTATGATCCAAGTGTTTCTGCTGTGAAGTTATCTAACTGTCAGGATAGCTGAGATGATGAACTAATGAAATAACAGCTGATATTAAATGTGGTGGGAAAGGAAGGAAATGAGAGCTAACTTTCAGTCTAATCAGTCATCATGTCCACACTATATAAAATGCTTCTAATGTGGGCAACACACAAAGTCAACAAGTGGGCATATACTGCCCCTTCACTGACAATACACAACCTGTATAACATGACCAGAGCAGGGCGCAGGCAGGGTGTGAACGCAGCGAGGGTGGTTTCTAACACCTGATGCTTTTATGATCTGAGAAAGGTGTCATTTTTAAAAGCAGAGCAGACAGTCCTCTCTCTTTATGCATCTCTGTACAACATTTCTTACCTTGTACAGCGATGGTTACAGACAGACATGAACTCACAGTACAGGAAAGTGACAAGGCCAGGAATCAAACCCGTGATATGGTCACTTGTTATACAAATAAAAACTGGAATAATAAATGAACGGGTTCCTTATCCACTAAAGCAAACAGGTTTCTGTCACAGTTTTGGTGCCCTTTAATTTACTTCAAGATGGAGGACCTGAGCGATCAGCTAGGGGCTGGGGGGGCTGAATGGAACCACTATAAACAAAAATATATCTTGATTAATTCACCATGCCATGAGAAAAGGCTGCAGAGAGGGAATGGTTCTGTCTCCCTAAACGGTATACTTTGAGTGCTAAAGCACACCCATACTGAGGAAGAGGCCACTCAATTATCTACACCCACAAGATACTTCTGGAACCGGACCCAAGGCCAGGAAAGACATTTTACAGTACAAAGAGAGGCTGATAAAACTGGAAATGCACTATTATTTTTTTACCTTTTCTCCTGGGTCTCCTACTGAACAGTCACATGACCTCATACACACCACTGTTTAATCTCGAGCAGGACTTACAGTATATCACAATCAATGAAGCCTTAAAGGAGTTGACTTTGATAAAACTCCTTTCTTCGGGACTGGGTCCTGATGATATAAACAGCTTTAACTCAATGACACAGGCACACAAACTGCAGTGGCTCTGTGACTCAGCAGTTTCCTTTGTGAACATTAGTGGTGCATTCAAGGATAAGGCCACCTTGAGTTACCCATAGGGGGGGGGCAGGTCTCTGTGGGCAAGGACAGGACCCACCCTTACATCATTTAGGACACACCTGCTTTTCAGTACTGTTATCACCGATGGGAACTGGCTCCCTGACTGCCAGTACACCTACAGTACATGTGTGCGGGTGGAGCAGCAGTTTTTGATTGGTCATCTCATCGTTAGACCGGTTTGTTTTGCTTGAGGGTGTGAGCCTGATGGAGTCACTTCATACAAACATTCACCAGGAACATGCCTATCAAGGTGCACACTGGCCCACACCGGCCCAGAGCTAGAATAAATAATTTTCTGTAGGGAATACTCACGGAAAAAAACATGTTTTTTGCATCTCTTTCTGTTGCACAAGATCCATTTTGCAGGCACAGGTGAATTCCCAAACACACACCTCGTAAATCAGCACTGTCCTACATGTGAACTACAGTACCTGTGGCTTTTGAAACATTGTGAGAATAATCAGGGTGTGGCATTAAACAGCATGACACTCAGCAAGACTCGTGTATATATCAGTACAGCTGCAGTCAGAACTCAACAGATCCCCAGTGATGGTGAGCAGCCTTTAAACCTTATGTTTTCTGCAAACAACTCATCGAACCCCGATAAGAAAAGGGTCGCAAACGTACGGTCATCTGCAGCGGTCCACTCAAAATCCAGACCAGCGTGCCCTTGTATATATTAGACCACCATTCATATACACATAAATGCTCAGGACAGAACTCAATGTTTCTGGCTCACAGCAACCCTTGAGATAAAGTGCACAGTGCCACAACACTGTGGCATCCACACTCAATTTGTCTTTCCGCAAAAGGCCTGTGAGCCAATCGGAATCGGAGGACAGCACTCAGTGACGCCATCAGTGAGCGTGGTGCGGTGAGGGTCAGGGGTCCAAGGGCTGCAGCGGAGAGGAAATGCATTCTTTCCGCATAGCGTCACAGCCCCCCCTCCCTTCCCAAGGGCCCCTGCACCGATGTTTGTTTTAATTGCGTTCCACTGTGTAAATACTCTCCAGAAAACCCGCCCGCGGCCCACCCCAGGGGGTCTGTGACCCCCCTCCTTCACCCTTCCCGGTTCTCTGGGACCCCTCCCTCTTATCTGCCTCGCTCTGCCCCCCTTGTCCAGGGTAACTAGCTTCTGGCTGTGCATTGACCCCAATTCTAAATTTAGCTTCAAACAGTTTAGAGTTTTGGGGTTTCCGGCTGCTGGCCTGTGTGCCTGCGTGTAAAACTGCAAAGCCCTAATAACATGCCTGCAGGGGGCCCTGAGGGAGCAGGCTGGAGGGACCGCGGGACTCTCCATCCACAGCAGTGGCCGCCATGAGTGGCCAGGGGTAAGCACAGATAGCACAGGGTCTCTACAATCCGCATTCCTGCTCTGGTCATTCCCACACTCCCGCTGCTGCTATAGCTGTGTGATTAGCCAAATGGCTATATTCCACAGCCTGAACTTACATTCACAGAAAATACATCTAACCACACAGGCAGTCCATGAAAGCCACTGTCATTAATGTGCACATTTAGAGTAACCGCGGTTAAGACTGTTTGAGTTCTCCTCATAGACCAGACACTGCTCAAACTTATGTAAGTGGCATTCTGAGTGATTGATTGAGTAATAGTGTTGATGAGGGAAGGATTCATCCAGTCGCCTCCAATGTTTCAAATGCAGATTTCAGGTGCTGGATACTGACCAGACACTGCCAATTTCAGAAGTGTGAAATAACTAAACTGACTTTTACACTCTCCTGTAGCATAGTCAGAAGAATGTGAGACAATATCATATATATGTCATGGAGATGTTCTGGGTTTGCATCTGAGTTCGCTTGATCCACTGTATAAATAAACACATAAATAAATAAATAAATAAATATGTATTTGTATAAATACATGCACGCACACACATATCTATCCAGCATATGTTAGGTGAAGCTGCACATGGTGAAATGCTCTGAAACACTGGATCTGAGGGCCACTATGTGTCACAGAAATTATCTGCTGATGACTTATTTAGGGTTCATTTAAAATAGGGTAACATTCTTCTAAGAACATAAAAGATGATGCATTATAATTTAACCTTATTTCCTATATAAAGCATACTGTAGACCAATGGGGCAACAATGTGCAGCGAGACTGAAGAACAATGTGTTCTGTACAGGAGATTCTGAAAACGGTTCGTAAAAAGGTCAACACTCCCAAGGATGGCTATCAGGACAAAGCATGTTTGACAGTGCAATAAAGTGAAATAAGAAACTAAGTGCTGGTATCTTGTCAGGAAGGCTAGTCACTTCCTGGCTATTTTATAGTTTTGGGCCACACACACACAACAGTCGAGCCCTTTCAAAAAAGTTTACTTTCTTCTGATTTTCACGTTCAACACACATATTAATACCAGCTTCTGCCCTGCTCCAGAATTCAGAGTTCCACCAGGATAAGTTCTGCAAACTGAGCATAATTGTAGTGCACTCTTGTGTAATGACAAGAAATAGTGTCGCAAAACAGATTTCTCTTTTTTTATATATACAGAAATAAAAGAGGCTTTAGGGTCTGAAGGTCTCCAGGTGAAACGCAGAGGGACCCTACCTGAGCCTGCCCCCGGGGGGAGACTCACCTGAGCTTGTCGGCCACGAAGATGACCCTGCGCTCGAGCAACAGCGAGGCGAAGACCCGCACGACCTGCCGCACGCTCAGGCAGCTGAACAGGCTGTCCAGGTCCACGTGCTCCAGCCGAGAATCCGAAGGCCTCCGCAGCTCCATCACCTGCAGCGTTACAGCAACGTTACAGCAACGTTACAGCGGCTCTCCACAGTATCACGGCCACAACAACACGAGGGACACAGTGAGCTAAATCAAATATGTGTGGAAGAGCATGCCAGGACATGCAGGAGAAGCAGACACCCTCAGGGTACTCGTGTCCAACTTGAAGCGGTGCTTGATACTCTCCCTTTTTTAAGGGTAAGGGAAACTCCCTTTATGTATTCTTATGTTTATTGGTTTTCTTAGATGACTCAATATACAATCTGAGAACATTCAAACTGTGAGTTTCACCCAATGTTCAGCCCAACATTACAGGCCTCGTACCCATCATCACTCACTGCGCAGCTTAACTGCTTAAGACAGGTTCTCCATGTTCTGACATGTCTGCATACATGCCTGTGTGTGTGTCAATCAATCTAATTGTATGTGAGTGTGATTGTATGTGTGTGTGGATGTATGTTAGTCAGGGTAAATGTCGATGTGCAGTGAGTGCGCAGATGTTTAGGTGTATGAGTATGTAAGAGTGTGTTTAGGTGTATGAGTGTGTAAGAGTGTGTTTAAGTGCATGTGTGTAGAGAGTACTCTCTGTGCTCACCTCATTCCCAGCTCCAGGCAGGAAGGTTTTCACTTTGATGGTCTTTCCTGGGGCAGGGAAAGGCGACTCCATCAGACTCCGCATGAAGGGATATACCAGGGCGGCCGAAATGCCTCTGCGCCTCTCCACCTCATCCAAAATCTGCAAGTGGGACACAGGGCCATCATCATCTTGCGAGGATGCACCAAACTTCACAAATCCTCCTTATCAAGCCCAAACTAAAGCTGCTCCTCATTTCTCTCTTTACATTCTCCATAGATCACATATAATATGCTGCAAACGCCGCTATCAATTCAGAAGAGCCCAGACTAGCACTCCTCCAAAGGCTGAAATGCCTGATGATTCCCATTCAGTTTCAGTCATTGTTTTCATCTTTGGGCCGACCAGACAGATTTATTCGCAAAAAGGATATTTCCCATACTTACAGAAGGTTCTGAAATTAGCTAGCTTTATAGCATTTATAAACATAATTATAAAAATATAATTATTTTTTATTGTTTTGTGCCAAAACTTATTTCTTTAGTGCTGCAGCCACAAGCTGCATACAGCATAGGAAAATTCCAACTATTCCGATATATATATATTTTTTTAAGAATAATCAGGTAATATGCACATGCACAACCACTGGGGGCATAATATCATTGTACAAGCTGCTTATTTTCTGGCTTTAGACCACAAACCCACTCATGAGTACCCTTTTATCAGCCATTAAAGGGTAAAGCCAGCAGACCATCAGAAATGTCCATTGCGTAAATATCTAAAATATCATTGATCTAACTCCCAGTTAACAGGCATCTTGTGGGCACCTGACTGACCAACGGGTGTTCCTCCTGATGACACTGTCATCCCAGGTGACTGGATTTCTCTCCTATCTGATCCTAGAACCAATCATACATTTCCCTATGAGGCTGCTGGCTATAGTCAGCACTGGTGCCATACCAGACCATGGGGCCCATTTCCACAGTAGAACAGCAGCCCCCTAGTTTCTTTCTCCAAACCCAAAACTGCCCCACCCCATCTCTGAGCCATGTCCGCAATGCTTGGTAAGTTCCCGATAACACCCCATTTGGTTCCAAATGTGTCATCCCAGCCAGAAGCCAGAAACACATGCCACTGTCTGGAAACTGACAATTTTTCTTCCTGAGTGTTAACATCTTTCCATGGCCGCCTGTAAAGTCTTTCTGGAAAATGGCACAAGAGCAGCTTGGGCTTTGCCAGGGCATCTGGTTCAGGGCCTATTCTGATGGAAGGGCTTCACCAGCTGGATACTAACATCAAAGGGTCATGTGACAACACCATTTCCCATCGCCAGCTCTATCACGCTGCCCAAACTAAAACAGCCCTCTGATCTCAACTTGCGCATAAAGGGCCTTAATGGTTTTCAACTTGGCAGTTCTTCCAGCCAACAATCAAGGCATAACCGTGGTTTTCATGACTGTGGGAGGTATTCAGAGTCAGCAGTCCTACAGTAGGTACTGTCGCACTGTACTATAGAGCAGTCCTGCAGTAGGTACCATCTCACAGTACTAAACCGCAGTCCTAGTGTCGCTGTACAGACTCACATGTTTAACATGGTGCGGTAGTCCCACAGCAGCAAAATTTAAATTAGCAGTGATATTTAAGGGAGAAGATGCCACGCACAAAATATGAACTGTCTTCAATACTCCCTTTTTTCAAAGTGCAGTAGTTTCAGTTAGAATGAAATGCTGCTTTATTGTAGAAGACCAATAAAATGAACACTCTGGCCTACATGGCACAGGACCAGGTACATTTCACAGTGACAAAATGTACTGTTGTCGAGGAACTCCCCTTCTTAATGTGGTCCTCAAAAGGTCAGAGATATTTACTGTAAGGACAAAGAGATGCCAAAGCCTGCCTGACGTGTGTACAATGATGGGGAAAGAATAAAGAGGGCTGGAGCTGGTGCCGGGGCAGGTGTGATCCACATGTACATAGCCCTGGGGGTCTGGCAGTCTCATCACCGCTCTTTCTGTCAGCAGCTCTGCCTGCTCCATTTTCGGGAAGTGTGAGAGAGTGAGCCTACCTTGGAGAACAGGTGGAAACAGCCCAGCCGGCTGATCACACAGTAGACCTCCGGGAGGCGGGGCCCCTTGCCGCTGGGCTGGGGGAGAGAGAGAGTCACGTCAGTGCTGGGAACAGCCATGCTGCATAAAGGGGGCAGACCAGACCTTGAGGCAGGGGAAGGCTGTAGCCGTGTGCCTGTTTTTAATTTGCGCGGATGATGATGGATGTTTTTAATGTGCGTGATGATGATTGAAGTCTGGGAGATAATCTTACAGATGTGCCATTCTGGGCCATTCCCGACTTTAATTTGAGAGGGAACATTGTTCCAAAGCCAACACAGGTGTGCTAATCTCAGAATTAATGTCTGACCATCACTGACCAGCATTTACTCTAGCCAAACAAATCCTTGAGCACACATTTTAATCTCACGCAAGAATGCAAACAGACAGACAGGAGAAATGCTACTTGTTTGGTCCATATAAGGTTTGTAGCTGCCTGACCATGTCCTCTCTCTAAGCGGGGTGATTAAATTGAGTATGTGGGATTTGGTTCTAATCAATGTGCTGAGTGCTGAGGAATGCTTTACTGCTGCCAGCCTCAGGAAGTCCAGCAGGCAGAGGGTGGGGCTAAATGAACCCCATCATAATGCTGGTCCAATCTGAGGTACAGCACAACTACTGACAATAACAGTGCACACCCTGGCTGACCCACTCATACCAATGCACTGCCTGCAGATGGGACAACCTCGGACAGGATCTAACAGGAAATGGCGGTAGTGTGGGAGAGGGTAGGAGTGGAACTATATCAGCGGGTTGTGTTTCGCTGCGGCAAGTCCAGACATTTCAGAGTTTCTGTCTCACCCTTCTCCTGAGAAAGCCTCATTCAGTGGAAAGTGATATGGCCCCTTCCCCCTCAGGGCCATGAAGCAAAATATAACCAAATAAGAGAGTGTGGTGGACTGACTGTCATTAAAGCAACATTCACTCACCACCCACACCTATGTCATCATCTAAAAGGATGCATAATAACGGCTAATCTACAAAGCAAAAAAACACAAAATGACTGGCTGAAATATGCAGTTCACGCAGTAGGAGGCAGGGAGGTGAGCGAGCCCTTACCAGCAGCCTTCTGCAGTATCCGAACCGCCTGCTCCCATCCTCTCCAGTCAGCATGAAGGAGAAAGTCTCACTGCAGGCAAACACACAGGTTCCACTGCCTTCAGATTTAGGCCTTCATCCAGAGCTACTTTCACAGCTTACATGACTAAAGCACAATCCATATACACAGCTGGATATGTACTGAAGCAGTACTTGTGCTTAAGGACAGAACAGCAGTGTCCCGGCGGGAAATCAAACCCAGGGGCCATATTACAGAAAATTAAGTCATGTCTAAGATTGGGTAACTAAGGCATCATATCTTATCTTATTACATCCTATCTTATCTCAGGTTAGGAAATCTTAAATACTCAAACTGAAATTGATGAACAACTTTCATGTCTGTTACCAAGGGCCTAACAACCGCTTTTGTTTAATCTTGCACACAGCTGATTAGTTTGATAGATAAACAAACTTATGTTAGTTTGAGGTGAGCACGGTATGGTTGGGTACGCCTATGCCCATAGCAAGTTTAATTTAAACTTTAGCGGAGCCTGCAGACACATTGCTGGGCTACAGGTTTCAGAAGCGTACCAACTTTCTAGCTGTATGCATGACTATAATAGACCATAGACCAGTCTACTGGGCTGAATAGCAACGCAGATTTCGGTAGGCTATTTACAATAGGTAGCTAAATAAAACAATTAAATTGTTATGTCTTTGCTTTTCAAATAACATAGCTATGTCCCCTTTGATCTTTATTTTCAAGAAGGTAACAGGTCAAGAGCTAGCCTATTGACACCGTTTTAAACGTTTATTTTAGTTTCCAAATTCAAGCCAGATGAATTACTAAACTACAACACATTGTTTGGGTCTGCCATTAGCCTTTCCACAATTAATGGAGCCTGTTGACATTTTCTCTCCAAACATAATACAAGGGCAGCCATTAGCTATGGTAGTCAGTTAGCCAGATAGCTAGTGCCAGCAAACGTAATTTAAAGTTAAAGTTATAATGTGACAATTAAGTTATGCCACCAGTTATCCTAAAGTTAAGACAATTTTAAGACAAGTTAAGTTAGGATGCTAGTTTTTCTGGAGGATAGGAAAACTGACTTTTAAAATCAGGCCCTAACTGAAATGACCATGGTTATTATAGCTACAGATAAGATTATCACCAAGGCGCCAGGGATTGATATCCCTCCAGAAGCTTGCAACTCTAATGGTTCCTAGACATATTGCAATTTAATTAAGCCTCTGATGCAAATTCCCCATTGAAGTACAAAACTATGAAATTATATTGTTTTGGAGAGTACTGTTACATTCAGATAAAAGGTGCATATGCTCTGTTTCCAAAAAAGCCCCATACTCAGTACTGCTGTGCTCAGACACTGGGCTCCAGTCCCCTACCTGCTGTACTCAGACACTGGGCTCCAGTCCCCTACCTGCTGTGCTCAGACACTGGGCTCGAGTCCTACCTGCTGTGCTCAGACACTACACTGGGCTCCAGTCCCCTACCTGCTGTACTCAGACACTGGGCTCCAGTCCTACCTGCTGTGCTCAGACACTGGGCTCCAGTCCTCTACCTGCTGTACTCAGACACTGGGCTCCAGTCCCCTACCTGCTGTACTCAGACACTGGGCTCCAGTCCCCTACCTGCTGTACTCAGACACTGGGCTCCAGTCCTACCTGCTGTACTCAGACACTGGGCTCCAGTCCTTGGCGTCAGGGAAGCAGAACTGGGGGATGGCCTTAAGGCGCTGCTCTGCCTCCCTCATCTGCTTTGTGGGCCTCTCAAGCTGTGAGGAAGAAGAGGAGGAGGACCGCTGTTAGACAGCATTTTACATTCACACATACCTCATCCAGTTCCAGGGGCTTCCAGTAAACTACTAATAATACTAACAATAAACGTTTCTAACCCGTCTAACCCAATGCAAACGAGCATTCTCTACAACTATTCACTAAATGAATAAACCCATGCACAGACAATTAATGCCCCAGCAATCACCAGGATTCTTCAAACTTTAGAAAGGATCAATAAACGCCCAGTATTCAAAGTTGAAATGTAAGCAATGACCTTAATTGCACACGCCTTAAATCTGGTTTCTTCAGAACTGCTAGCCTCCTAAAATGTCTCCACAAGAGTGACTTCAGACAGACCCTCTCAATATCAAGACAGAAGAGGAGTATGTTGTCTATCCCTTCTCAAAACTTCATTGACCAGTTAAAGAAGTCGAGTATACATTTTTATTCTGGCACATTGACCAAGTTTTGGCATTTTGTGCGTTACCTTGGGGAACTGGTAGGTGACCTCAGGGGTGTAGGAGCTCTTGGCAGGCTTCTTCTTCAGGGACACCACCACAAAGTACTGGAAGAGCTCTCGCTCCTGCCACTCCAGCAGCTGCAGCTCCAGGGTGCGGTAGCTGGGGGCGCGCTGCAACAGGGACTGCAGCTTCTGCAGCCGCTGCGTGTGCGCTGCAGGGAGGGCAGGGACAGCCATTTCATGCCGGTTCACATGATCACGCGTGATTGGAGCTTCTCATCTGTACCAACACAACTCCGTCGGTTCCCGGTGACTGTTAACTGTACCAGCGCTTGGCTGATTATTTTCACTCACACTTTTTTTGGGCCTTCTTAATACATAATACATTGTTATACAGCACATGTTCTATTTTACCAGGTACTTCTTCCTGCTTCCGTTAATATGGCTCACCGGCATTCTTAGCTGGCATTACATAAACTTTTAAAAATAAATCTAGGAAATATTGCGATTCTGCTTCAGTGAAACCGGAAAGAAAAATCAACATCTCTACACAGCTGGTTTAGACAGAGTTTATAAACTGAAACCAGGTAGGCCTTTTGCCACAGAATTAAAACCAGTGCACTCACTCTGTCTGCATTTGCATGTTTATTTATTAGTTTAGACACACACAATTCATGGGGAAGTACACTAGAGGTTCCTGATGGTGCAGTCAAACTGTATTGGCCCAATCCCTCCAATGCTCCCTAATGCCTTCTAATGAAATAAAGGTTTGTGCCGGCATGCAGAGATCGCTCAGTTCATGGGCCTCGTCCAACCCGTATGCCTGCGGAGCATCTGTTCTGGTGAAACATCGCTCTCTCAACACGGACCTTGCTGGGAAATCACTGGGCTGGCATGCTTGTTTGTGCACTGCATAGCTCTGCACTGGACCCAAACCCTCCACCCTGATAGAGACACAGGGGACTCAGGGACTGGTTATGGCAGAGGGCATCGACCTCTCACCTTTGAACCTGTCATCCGAGTCGCTCTCACTCTCGCTGTTGTCATCTGCAAACAGACAGGAGACCAATCAGCTCATGAGGGCAAACCTGCAGCCCCGTCACGGCACCTCTCTGGAGCAGTGTGTGTGTGTGGGTGTGAGCCTATACGTGACTGTGTGTGTGTGTGTGTGTATGTGTGTGTGTGGATGTGTGGGGACGTATGTATGTATGCATGTGTGTGGGTGCACATGTTCGTGCATGTATGTGTGCCAGTGTGTGTGCGCACACAAGTTTGCATGTAAATGGAGGAATAAGCAGGAAGAGCACTACCTCTCAGGGAGGCTGTGTCGATGTTGGACAGAGACAGCTTCTTCAGTCTCTTCTTCCCACGTTTGGTGCAGTAGATGGAGTTAATTCTCTGCACCAGCTGGAAACAGCAACGGGAAGCCCAGTGTTTATGCATTGTTCCACAGCTCAGGGTTAAAGCCTCACAAAAATTTAATTAGCCTCTGCTTTCCTAGCCCTCATACCATGCACAATTACACCAAAACCACTGTATATGTGTTGTATGTTGGGTACTGTGGTTTGACACTGGGCAGGGCCCCATTCCATCACAGTGAGGGGCCCTGCCCAAAAAAAGGCACAGTTGAAGCATGTCTTCCAGCATGTTTCCCTAAATGCTTATGGGGACCAGGAAAAGCCATTATAGCTGGGGAAATGTCTGTTGGGAACAATGGACACAGGGCTGGAGAGGATCAGGATGCGTATTCATAAAGCGATCCAGCTGATCTATGATCATACATCCAAGTCTGCATCCTAACTCCTTCCATTAAGAGATAAAATGCCAAACTGATCCTAGATCAGCACTCATGTGATGCTTCATGAATATGAATGCAGAGCTCTGCTGGACCCTGGGAGTAATTTCTGCTGCACTGCACCGTACTGGGCTGTGGCGTACCATACTGTGCCCTGCCGTACTGTGCCCTGCCGTACTGCACCCTGCCGTACTGCACCCTGCCGTACTGTGCCCTGCCGTACTGTGCCCTGCCGTACCATACTGTGCCCTGCCGTACTGTGCCCTGCTGTACCATACTGTGCCCTGCCGTACTGTGCTCTGCCGTACTGTGCCCTGCCGTACTGTGCCCTGCCGTACTGCACCCTGCCGTACTGCACCCTGCCATACTGCACCCTGCCGTACTGTGCCCTGCCGTACCATACTGTGCCCTGCCGTACTGTGCCCTGCTGTACCATACTGCGCCCTGCCGTACTGTGCTCTGCCGTACTGTGCCCTGCCGTACCGTACTGTGCCCTGCCGTACTGTGCCCTGCCGTACTGCGCCCTGCCGTACTGCGCCCTGCCGTACTGTGCCCTGCCGTACTGTGCCCTGCCGTACCATACTGTGCCCTGCCGTACTGTGCCCTGCTGTACCATACTGTGCCCTGCCGTACTGTGCTCTGCCGTACTGTGCCCTGCCGTACCGTACTGTGCCCTGCCGTACTGTGCCCTGCCGTACTGCGCCCTGCCGTACTGCGCCCTGCCGTACTGTGCCCTGCCGTACTGCACCCTGCCGTACTGTGCCCTGCCGTACCATACTGTGCCCTGCCGTACTGTGCCCTGCCGTACCATACTGTGCCCTGCCGTACTGTGCCCTGCTGTACCATACTGTACCCTGCCGTACTGTGCTCTGCCGTACTGTGCCCTGCCGTACCATACTGTGCTCTGCCGTACTGCACCCTGCCGTACTGCGCCCTGCCGTACTGTGCCCTGCCGTACCATACTGTGCCCTGCCGTACTGTGCCCTGCTGTACCATACTGTGCCCTGCCGTACTGTGCCCTGCCGTACCATACTGTGCCCTGCCGTACTGTGCCCTGCTGTACCATACTGTGCCCTGCCGTACTGGGCCCTGCCGTACTGGGCAGTGCCGTACCTTGGGCACCCTCCGGTGTGGGCAGGAGGCCAGCGTGATGCTGGCGGTGCCGAGGCTGTCGTTCAGCAGGCCGCGGGAGGAGGGCAGGAGCAGTCCGTCGTCATGGCTGTGCCGCTTGGTCAGGCGGGCGGCACGGTGGCACTTTCTGTCTGCAGCACCAGGGAGGCGCAGGGATTGGCTGCTAGGCTTAGATGTCAGCTGACAGGAGAAGAGGAAGCCATTTTCCATGAAAGTAAACAAATACAGCACTGTCTGAAAACCACACTGGCATACATTGGCCCTCTGACATCACAGACGTACTTTTCACTGAACCCAATCCCTATTCCCCTTCTGTCAAAGATTCACTTTAAACCCTCAGAAATAATCATTTATTAAATATCCCCAAAACAAGCTACTGCCACATTAACGTCCTCCTATGCCAGCTGGACTAGCAGGAGAACTGAGCTGGCACATCACACTGTCCTGGAACATCACTTCCTGTCGAGACCCATTTAAGAACAAAACTTTCCCCATTTGTTTTGAGGCTAATCTTGGCTCGACAGCTTGGACTGTGTGACTCTGAAGAGCATGTTGGCCTGCCAGGCTAAATGCTGGAGGGTAAGACCCCAGCTCACTTTACCAAAGAAAAACACCTGGCTGTTCTATTAAAGGTGATGTATTACCTGGGGGGGTGTACCAAACTTCCTGTCCTGGGGGGACCACATCCTGTTGGGCTCCTCCTGGGAGCTCTCGGATAACTGGCGGGACTTTCGTACTCCTGCCCGGCCCTTCAGGTCCACATCCTCGTATGGGTTCTCCTTCTGAGACTCTGTGGAGGGGGAGGGGGTTAAAATAAAAGCAAAAAAAGCTGAAGATGGCTGTAATAAAAGTAGGATAGCTGTGTGTGTGCTTGCATGTGGTGTGTGCGCAAGCGTGTGTGCGTGTGTGTGTGTGTGTGTGTGTGTGTATGTCAGTGAGTGTGAGTACAGGGGTACAGCAAAAGAGAGCGTGGAGCCTTCTTGGTGTAAAGGGGACTGAGTTTACAGAAGGTGAGTCATGCAGGGAGGTTTGGAGCTTGGAGTCTGAAACAGACTCTTGGCTGCCTCCGATTTTCTGATGTATTGTTTCTACTGAGTGAGGGTGAGTCACTGCCAGAACTCGCAGACTGTTTGTCGGCGGGGGCGTCTACTCCTCAAAGCTGACTATATCACTGCAGTGAGACACATCAGCATAATGACGTGACCATGCCGTCATAATGTCATGACAGCATTGCTTTAATGGCTTGAAAGCATTGCAGCAGTGACACTTCAGTATTACCATAGCAACATAACAGCATTGCCATAATAATATGAACAGTGTTACCATAACGGCACAAATTATTTTGCTACACCTACACACCATGAGGGTCGCACTGGCACCTCAAACATTACATTACATTACAAGGCATTTAGCAGACGCTCTTATCCAGAGCGACGTACAATGAAGTGCAGATCAAACACAGGAACAAGTGTGAAGAGGACCCGAGAGGACAGTACGGTTCCGAGTCCAAGCGTGACCATACAGATACAATCAGAACCCTTGAAGAATACATCAACTTACAAACTAGTATACCACAGTTGGCAGCTAGAATACCCCGAGTACAACAACAACTGTGTGTCCAGTTACCACTGAGTCCAGTTAGCACACAGCCCCAGTTAGCACACAGTCTCATAGTATTATATGTATTGTATTAATAACACACACTGATTGGAGAATCAAAATTTTGTGAGAAAACATAAAACACGCTGACTCAAATTAAATCAATACCACAATAAGTAAAATAATGTGGCGGGATTTTAATGTGCTTCTGAGAATTTTTTTTTTTTAAGTGTCTGAAAAAAAAAAAAAAACGGAAATTTCCCAACACCAAATCCTTCTGCGCACAATAAAATAGTGATGTGAAATCATTTGACACTGTAGTTTATAGCTTTTTCCTCAACTTAAGGCTGTTTTTCCAGTCACACATTCTTTACATACTGTGCCTGTCTGTGTTCAATGTCGTGTCACAGTCACAGAGAAGGCAACGGAATTTAGAGCTCTTTACTGCCAAAGTCCTGGAACCCCAAAGACTCTTCCATTGTTTCCCCCCGGTGTGGTGGTCAGTGGCTGGGAACCACACAAAAAACAGGGAGCAGGGATTCCAACTGGGCAGCTATCCAATGAAACATCCATAAGCTCTTTGATTAGCTTACACCAAGATGTGGAATTACACCATGCTGAGACTTCTGTTCACACAGTTACAAACTACACTGCCATTATTGCGTAAATATGACATGCAAAATATTGTCCAAAAACAGTGGATATCTGGCCTATTTATGTTTAATCATTTTCCCGGGGTATGCATTCAAAGCATTTTTGTAAATCGACTCCACTACACAATTGAATGTGATGTGCAGGGCCGGCCTTATCCTGTAATCTCAGCATGAGATCAGAAAGCACAGACTGCTTGAGCATAACTGCTGTGCCAGATAATAACTTCAAAGAGTCTTCCCATAATTCACATCCTCACACTGACAAGATAATGTAACCTCATAAGTAAACAACCCAGAACTTTCTTCCACTTACTCATGATCTGAGAGAGAACTAGTGACCATGTGTGGATGCCTTACTAGAGTTCTGGAGGCATTGTGCCATACGTTATTACTACTGGAAAACACAGATGGTGGATAACCTACATGGTGGAGGTTATTGATCGGGTCCCCCACATATCAACTATCACAGAGGAGGGTTTCACTAATCACAGCCCATACACTACAAATCAATCACAGCACAAATACAGGAACCTATCACAGCACAAACATGAGGACCAATCACAACACAAACACGAGGACCAATCACAGCACAAACATGAGGACCAATCACAACACAAACACGAGGACCAATCACAGCACAAACATGAGGACCCATATCAGCACAAGAGGACCAATGAATGCATAAACATGACAACTTCAGTCCCAGCACCAAACATCACCATTTCCTGTGTTAAAGTAGGCTTGTGAAAACACAGGCACATGAGTCTCTCCTGACCTTGCAAAGCAGGCTTCTCGTAATGTCAGCAGCAATGTTTCTCCAGACATAGCCAGAGCCAAATGGAGCCTGACACCATGTAGCAAATCGCTATGTGAAGGAGCGGTTTGTGAAACCATACAGGGCACTGCATGAACACAGCACGCAGCACCTCGGATGGACGCCCTAATGCTAGGAAAAATACAGCATTTCAGTGTTTTACCAGCTGGGACAATCTGTGAGTGAAGCATGTGATCTCTACAGCCCATTGATGAAGAGCATTGTTATCTTTCAGTCAGCGATTCCTCCTCAGCCCAGGGGACCATTTTTGAAGCCTTCTTAAAGGAAGGAACCGCCCCTAATCACAAGGCCATGGAGACCTGCTGCTGTGTGTCCGTGAATGTAGATGAGCTGAATGGTTTGCTCTCAGCATTTCATATTAGGTGTTTATGTATTCCTCTTATTCCATAAGCACTGCATACGGCCTACAACAGCCCTCCATAAGTGCCTATGGCAAATTATGTATTTTGTGAGACTACATAAGCTTGACATTGCCTGTTATAAGCATTATGGACTCTGGCTGAAGGACAGAACAGACACAATGCGAACACTCCCTTGCTCTCTGGTCCAATTTGGAATCATTTAGAGAGATGTTGCTGATTCTATTGAGTCTGGCCTGTAAGCGGATGCATTAGAGAAACTCTGGAATAAGACATGGATTATCTCACTCTACAACCGTTTCCTTTAAAAGTGAATAGCTAATCTGCAGACCACAGCCTGAGCTTTCATGAAACCAGCACTGGGCCACTGTCTCAGCCTGGAACAAAGCAGGGACCACAGAAATCAGCACACAGGTGAGTTACCTCTCATACACACCGGTATGACACAGGTGAGTTATCTCTCATACACACCAGTATGACACAGGCAAGTTATTTCTTAGGCCCAGTCTTGAATCCCCACAAGAACAATGAATGCCACTAAAAAATTATTCAAGAGAGCCCTTTATCCACACTGACCACTGACCATAAAAATGCTCACATGAATCTACTCAACTACTGCTCTACAAGTTGGCTCAGTAAAAATTCCCTCTAAATGAATACCTTATTGTTTCATAAACTGGATTCGCCATCAGAGATGTAGCAAGGGACAGTGGGGAATTTGTTCAGAAAGCTTGTTCATCATACATTTTTCAGTTTTGAGGTCTAAGTGGCCCTGAATTGCCCCACCATAAAACAAAACAAAAAAACACAATGGCATTGATTGCAGAACAGATGAAGTATTTTGAATGCAGAATTTAACCAGAATGATAGACGTTGTGTGATGTGTTTGTAGAGATCAAACAGTCAGATGTTTGGCGTGAAGCAGTCCTAACTGAAGTCACTGGAGGTGCTGGGCAAACACAAAGGGCACTTTGTCTGGATGAGCACAAGGAAGTCACACAGCTTCCTGTTGATGCATCTGCATGTGCTGCCCGGAGCCAGCGGTCACTAACGCGCATATGACCCTGCACGTGGTGGTCAACAATGACACAAACGGTGACTGTACAGGGTGGATGATGCTCCAGCCGTGCCCCTGAGAATTCCACGGCTCATGTCGCTCGATTCCCTGTCAGCTCTTCCCCTAACCCTGCAACGCCAGAAACTCTGTTCTCAGCAAACCAGCATTCGTCAGTCTCTCCAAAGCAGCGTGTTTCTGTCTCCGGCTTAGTACTTAGTAGTGGTTCACCTCTACACCTCCCCAGCAAGAGTGCAGCTGACGCTGGGCTGTGAGGGGAGACACCCGAGCATCACAGCCGCACAGGGGCACAGGCGCCTGGGTCTGCTCCCAGCCAGCTTGTGAGAAAAAGGAATCCAGCTTGCTAAATGGTTACCCAGCATGCCAGCACTGGGGTCACCCTCCAGAGAGAAAGGCCCAAACTCCGAGTGCGACACAGTGGTTTACATGTCTCCAAAGTCAGCAGGACTTGAAAAGCCTGCGCAGAAGGTCAGACGTTTCCCAAAGCCTCACTCCTGCATCCACAGAGCAGGAAGTGGTGTTGCACTCAATTTATTTGTGAGTTCAAAGTGCAGGAGCACTTTCATCTTTTAGGAGTTGAGCGCGACAAACACACATCCTGTTCACTGCCTCACTCCTTATAGCTGGGTCCTCATAAATCTCAGCAATACATTCTTTTCTTTAGTGTTTTTAAATCCGTGTGAAGCAATACAACATTGTATTTAAGATTTTGATTTACTTTAGACTGCTAACAAACAAAAGGCTTTGTGAACACCCATCAAATAACTGCAATATTAGCCTAGTAAAACTGAAAATGTGCTGAAAATTCATTTTATTTTCAGGATAAAACCCCTTGAGATGTACCATCTCGTTTTTGAGGCGGTCCTGACAAATGACCAAAAATATGCACAACATAAGATACAACACAATATGCAACAAATATTACATGGTTACAGTTACAATTAGAATAATTATGAAAGGACAAAAACACAAACACTCACGCACGCACCATGCACACACTTCTTGTCAACAAGATTAGTAAGGCTATTTGGTTTAAAATTAATTCATAAATTAATTCAACACGAAGACTTGTTTAACAGAGCAGTTTCCATATGGTGAAAGTTTTTTACAAAGGGAGGGAATTGTAAATGCAAGTAATTGTTTGGTAAAATCTGGCTTCATAAACCCCTAAATTATTTAGGTCAGTTAATTTGGACTCCAAAGGACAGGAGACACAGTATAAATCAAAACCATGACTCAAATTTCCCAGAACAGAGGAAGGACAGTCTTATACAACCCATGTGTGGCTGCTGGCTTTCAGATCCACATGCATAGCACCGAGGAAATTCTTTTCTACTTTCTGCCCATTTCAGCAAAAAAGTTCAAGGTTTCCAAGTAAGCTATTACCAGTCAACTGTGTGCCAACACACAGGCAAAGAAACTGCAAACCTGAAGCAGATCCCAAAGAATCAAGGTGTGTTATTTATGTTGGCAATCACTTGTATGTGAACGTTAAGCCATGATCAATATCAGACATTTTAGATTTCCCAACACCCCACCCACCCAAGGAGTCCCTTACAGTTCACTTCCTCATTCAGAGTAACTGATGTCATCAGAATTTGGGACACAGCAGCTCCACCAGACAGCATTTCAACCCCATAATATTTGAGTTGAGAAGTCAGAATTTGGGTTTAACCCCAGAACTTGCACCAAATCCACAGATTTCAACCCACAGTATGTCGGACAGCATTATTTGTCTCCCCACACTTATCCAAGATGTCCCCATAGGAATTGCTGTGCTTACCCAGGATGTCCTCGTAGGCGTTCTCCTCTAAAGTGCTTTTGGAGCCGGGTCGGCTGCGCGTCTCCGTGGGGGCAGAACCGTTCTCCATGGGTGAGCCAAGCTGGGAGGACCCGAGGCTGGTCGCATCCTCAGACTCTCCCGAATCCCTGGATGGGGCCAGGGGGTGAGCGGTGGGGAGGAAGAGAGAAGGGGGAGATATGGAAGACAGGAGAGGTGAAAGACAGAAGAAAGAGGGGGAGAGAAGAAGGGGGGAGAGAGAGAGGGAGACAGAACAAATTACATTAATGGGGTTCAGTTGGACAGTTGGACCCTTCAGACGCTCCACTGATTAATCACAGTGGACCTCCTGAGCAGATTAAAGACCATTCCAGAATATTCCTCTGGGAGGCCCAGGCTCTCTCAGCAGGCCTGTGGAATACAAGCGCAGCACAATGATTGCCAGGATTCCACTGCTGAGCTGTACCCCACTTGTCAGAAACACATCCCAGGTTATTCCCAGGATACAGGATGAACACAGCTCTCCACAGCCAGGGTGGATGTGTTCCCATGGAAACCAGCACCCAGGACAGCCAAACACAATGTAATCAGCAGTCTGCGCGTCTGCGTCCAAACCTCAGCTAGGAACTTGCTCCACTTGCTCCTCTCACACACAGACATTAAAAGCATCTCTCTGCCATTGGTTGGGCGTATAATGGGAGTATCTACCTTCAGTCGTGCTGCCAAATCAGGTGAAGAACGAGAGTTGCAGTCCATAAGCGAGGTACCGAGGAAACAAACCTTCTGACAGGGACCGCGATCACCGGGAAACCAGAGGCCTTATCAGAATTCCCCTCACCATTCTCACATCAGTCTCTGTTATTTCTGCTCCCAGCTCCAAATAGCCTGAGGGGTCTAGGCTTTAATATAAGGTCTTCTTGGAACTCCATAAAAAGATTGAGCAAAAATCTTGGACGATGAGGACAGCATTTTTACAGTTTTGGACAGGAACAGGGGTCTGTCTGAGAGAGTAGAGTGTGTTTTAGATTAGATGTTATTTCAACTGGGGCCGACTTCACTTTGCCTCCAGATATTCACATTACCTTCCCGACTCCCTTTCATTTCCACCTCATTAATCACTTGTTAAGGCACAGCTATTCAGACCAATAAACATAAACAAAAAAGGTCCTTCAGAAACAAGGAGTGCAAGCAAACTACCAGCCACTGCTTATTTTCACTCTATTTTCAGCTGAACTGTGCAGGCATAGTGCACTTCATGTGCAGCTTGGAGATGCCCTTACACCAGCAATCATCAAATCTGGACCTCAAATCCAAATCCGGCCCTGGTTTTCTTTTCCCCCAGGTAATTAGCTGAACAATTAGTGCTACTGATTGGCCAAACTGTTTTCACACCTGACTCCCAAGTAAAAGACATGCAGAAAACAAGCAGTTCTCATAACTTGAGGACGATTTGACGATCCCTGCCGTACGCAATGGAGCAAGGACAATGCAGTTAGCCCCCCCCCCCTCCTCCATAGGTGAGACTATAGCCAATTGTGAGCTACCCTGTGGGTGGGGGTGATTATGGATATTCACGATTGTGATTGTGTCTTCAACATTCCTTATGAACATTCTTTTAGAAAGCCAGAGAAATCTCACTCCTCCTTTAGTGGCCTTGGACAAAAGACTGGACTCAGGACTCCACTCCGACTTTCACAAATATGGTAAGAGAGACTCAAACACAGCTTCAAACTTCAGGAATGTATGCTTCACAAGAAGCCAAAACTAACATTGCTTAGTAGAAGAATAAGACTTCAAATCTGAGCAAATGAACAGTAGACTGTGTCAACTGTTCAGCTAATCAAACACAAGATATGGGACCCAACGGGTTCATGGCACTGTAGATGGAGTGAAATAATCTCATCATATCACACATATTCTGAGCATTATGTAAAAAAATCCATTCTCAGTGAACAGCCCATAATTCACACACTAGAACAACATCAACAAAGAAAATAGGGAACCTTCGATCTATGCCCTATGCTACATTCTCCAGGATGTGTTTGATATACTTTGGAATCCAAGGAAAATAAATTATCTTCTTGCCTTGGGAACTCTCATAAGGGAGCTAAACAAATTCACAGCCATCCTGTTTCTCTACAGATAAATAAACGCTGTTCTGCTTTAAACCTGCATGCATTCAAGAAGTTATTTTTCCCTGTCGTATTTTTCCTGTGTGGCCTGTTCTGCCGGATAAGCGGCCACATCGACACGTTTCAGCCTGCGATCTCCCACAATGTTTCAGCCTGTGAGCTCCCACAACATTTCAGCCTGCAAACTCCACAAGGTTTCAGCCTGCAAAGTCCACAAGGTTTCAGCCTGCAAGCTCCCAAAACAACAGAGAAAATGCCAGAAACAGAGCTCTGCCCAAGGAAGGCTGCTAATGAAGAGCACATGCAAATTTACTTTGGCAAGTGCACCACTCTTTTATGATCCAGTTAAAATGCATTCCTTCCTCTTTCTGACCCATCGTTCAGCAACAGGATAACGACATTTCATACCTGCGTGGCACGGTTAGGGTTAGTCCTCTTGCAATACAGGAAATTCTGATATGGATTTCAGTTTCAGTGAACACCCAATGCTCAAGATGTTTTTATTAATTAATTGAATTGCAATAGATTTCCTGAAATGACGGATTTGAATTGTAATTGATGGATGGCACAGCCACGTGCTAGCAACCAACTCCAAAGGCATTACAGTCAGATTTTAGAGTAATTGATGAAGAATACTGATGAAGAATGGGATCACAGGTGGGATAGCGCTCTCTCACCTGTCCCTGGTGTGGGAGCCCCCTTCCTGGGTTTGGCTCGTGGGGGGCGCAGGGCTGGAGGGGAGCGGGGGCGGGGACTCAGAACTGCTGCTGGGAGGTAGGCCATTGCTAGGCGACGCACAGTCTTGTTTGCGGTTGGCCTCGTACTCAAAGGTGCGTTTGGGTTTGGGCACAGGGTTGACCGGGGTGGTGGTGCCCCCTGCTGTCCTGGGGGAGGGGGGCAACTCCACCGAGCCCACGCTGCCCCTCTGCCTGGTCCGGGAGGGGGTGCCCAGACCCGGGGAACAGCTGAGCTCAGTGGTCCCCGACCCCACGCTGCTCCTCCTGACGCTGGGGCTGTCGGAGCCCCCCGCCCAGCCGCCAGCAGAGCCCCTGCGGGGTGTCCTGTCCTGGGCCCGCGCGTAGCAGCTGCTGGGGTACTGGGGCACATCCGCAGGGCTATCCTTCAGCACCTTCTCGATCTTCTGGATGCGGCTGAGGACGGCCGAGGTCTCTTTGCGGGAGGAGAGGGAGCGCAGGAACAGCCCGGCGGGCTCCGCCGTGCGGGGGCGGGCCGTGGGCTCCCGCTCGGACACGCTGCCCCCCTCGTCCTCCTCCGTCTCCGGGTACGAGCACTCGGAGAAGGCCGCGCTCGTCCTGCGCACGGCCTGGCGCTCAAAGGTTTTATCGCTGCAGGGGGAGGACAGGAGGCTGGGACAGCCCTCGCTGCCCCCCGCGGGTCTCTTCTCCAGGCACAGGCTCATCCTAGGAAGAGCCACGCGCCGGCACTCCCATTCCGAAATCTTCCTGCGGATGGCGGAGGGGTGGGCAGGGCTCGAAGTGCAGGGGGAGGGGGAAGGGGAGGAGGGAGCGGGGCCAAGGGAGAGGGTGCTCCAGGCCACGGGGCCGGTGCTCAGGCCGCCCCCTGCTGAACCCCTGTCCCGTCGGTTCTCCTTCTGCTCTTGCCCGCCCCTGGTCCCGCTCCCCACCGGTCTGTAGATGGAGAGCTTGTTGTCCAGGCAGCTGATGCTGCGGGCCTTGATGAGCCGGCTCTGGGTCTGGAAGTGGGAGCGGAGAGAGGAGCCGGTCTGGAGGCTGCTGCTCCTGTTGCCCCAGTCCCTCAGGTGAAGGAGCCTGCCCTTCTCAACCTGGCTGTACCCACCCTGCCCAACACACTCCTCACCGTCACTCAGGGGGTGAACAAGCCTTCGGCCAGTGCTGAGAATCGGTGGGGGAGATGCTGACTGGCACCTGAGAGAGATGGAGAGAGAGAGAGAGAGAGAAAGAGAGAAAGAGAGACAGAGTAAATCAGAAATCCTCCCTTCAGGTGAGACTCATGGTGGAGCCTGTAGGCTGACTCTCAAGCCATATACGAGTGCCCCTGAGTGGGCAGGGGTTGGATCCCTTTTCTATCGTTTTGCATCCCAGCTTTCTACCTGTCTGAATGAAGCAACACAACAACAACAACAACAACAACAACAACAACACCAGACAAAAATGAGGGCAGTCTGTCCGTTCTCCTTTGAAAAAAGAAGGAAATACCAGTTCAGTAAAATCTGTGCAGCTCTTGTTGCCTTTGTTCCCAAAAGAGAGAAAGCGTCTTTTTCAGACCATTAAACAGCTTGAAAAGGAATCGAATGTCAAGCACAGCTGGGAGTACCTCTGCCCTGCCGACTACAATGAAGAAACTAGGTGTGGAATACAGGTGAGTTACCGCAGGTGTGTACTGACTGGCAGTGGATTAATCATTGCCCAGATTCAGAGAACACGCATAACACACACCCTTCAGTGTAGGTTAAGGATTAAAAAAGCAGAAGGTTTTTCGCTCGGATAATGACCAATGCCCATGTGTGTCCACTGATGTAAAATAATCACAGGAAAGTCCCTTCCCTAATTCAACACAACGTTGGCCAATTTCGAATCAGGCCATGTGAAATAATGCACAAAACCTGGAGAAAAGCCACATGGATTTTTCCACATTATTAAGATGATTGGGCTGGAATGCAATGTGGACCCCACACACGTAACCACAGCAACCAGGCGGACGGGGGAGATAAAAGGGCCTGACCCAATGCCGCTGTGTTCTGATCTCATGGTCCTCAGAGGCATGCGCCAGTAGAGCACAACATAGCTCTCTCTCTCTCTCTCTCTCTCTCTCTCTCTCGTTACCTCTCTTTATCCTTCTCTCGAGTACATAGAACAGCTGCCCAGAACCCACAGAAAAGCCCCCTTTTCTACATCCCTTGTCCCCTCACTCTCCCCGCACTGACCCCGGTCCTTCTGACGGGTAACAGGGTTTTCAATCCCTCCGTCCCGGCTCCACAGAGTAAGGTAAAAACAGGGAGATTCTCACCGCTCTGGGACTCTCTGCCTTTCCTCCGCGAGCTCACAGAAAGCTGCTAGTGCACGGCCCCTGCTTGCAAAACTGAGGCTGGGAGCTCTTATGTCACCGAGGTGGTTAGAATAACCGAATCCAGCTGGGTGGGGGCCAGCACAATGAGCCAGGGTGCAGGTTTGGACAGATCACTCCACACCTTTGCTGCACAAAGCTGACACGCCTGTACAGGGGAGGATGTGTGTATGCAAGGAGGAGGGGCGTGGGAGGGGGGGGGGGTTGATTCCTACTTTACAGGCTCCACACTAGGAAGCCCCCCTAATTAAAAACATTAAAAAACAAACAGATACTACAAAATGGCAGCACATCCCTATTTCACTGAATCTGCCAGCCCCATGCAGCACACCGCCAAACCATAAGCTACCCAAGGCACAAATAGAGTATCAAAACTAGTACTAAGTACACATATCAACACATATTAACCACTGACACAACACAGATATCCACTCCCATTGAGCAAACAGCAACTGACAAAGTGACTGCTGAGAGACTTGGGATGAGAAATGTGTGCCAATGCCACAACCTTTGGGAGGGGAATAAAGCTCTTCCTTGCAATATTAACCACAAAAAGGCAGGTCCTGCTCATGCACCTCAGCAAGATGAATAATTATATCTGAAGACAGAACAGGGGAATTCCCAATTTAAAAAATTGAAACTGGTGACCGGCCCTGATGTTTTGACTCTCCAGTAAGAAGGAAAGTGAAGTTTACCAGCTCATCTGCAACATGGCCATTGGAAAAAGCCCATTTATGTTTAACTAAAGGAATGAAAAGCAAACTGGCTTCCGAGAACAGCAGCCAGCAGGCTGTTTGCAATTTCATTACTGGAACTAACTTCAGCTTTATTAACTGGCTTTAGAAAAACAGTACTGTGCCATTAACCCAATGTAAACACATCACCATAAATCAGCTTTCATTGTCTCACAACCACAGTGTGAAATGCAGTTTAACTTTATTAAGATAGTCTCGGAAAGAGTCTCTTACTGTCCAACCTGACAGAATAGGACAAACAAAGTTCACAGGATTTATGAGACAGGTAGCTCCCACAGGAGGGAAGACTGCACCTGGAGCGGTCCCGTTTCATTGAAATAACCCTCACACCAAAACAGATCCCACAGGTCCCAAATCGTCTAACATTCCAAAGTGTTCCTTCACTTTCACGCCTCAAGATATGTCTCTGGGACCATCCTCATTCCACAACATAACTGTCACTCCCTTCACCATACACAGTGTTAAACATAACAGTCTGATACTCAGCACCAGGCCTTCCAAAAGTGCAGTGGTAGGCAGCTCTCTACTGCAAAATTAAATTACATTTAAACTGAAACATGTGCGGAATGGCTCAATGTGCGTCTGACAGGAACCTGAAGAGGATACAACCACTTCAACGTGACAGAAAAGAGCAGAGGCAGTTTGTGTACAGCACTGCTGCCTCCACCAGGGCAGACCTAAGCTCACTATGTGAGGGGGACTGCTGACCACCCTCTGCATTCAATTACTTTTTAAATAGACCTGCCGTTACCCTGTAAACAATTATAACCTAGAGAGAGAGAGAGAAGGCATACCAAATATTTACACGTACATATGAATGGAAATATTTACACGTACATATGAATTGGATGCTGTTCACAAAAGCATTCTGGAGGTGAAATTATATTTACCTATCCGAGGTAAAGGAGCTCTGACACTGAATTTATAACACACACCCAAGACCTAAAACACCTAAATCAATGGACAACACCTTCTTCTCAGTAAGGCTCCACAAGTGCACATCTATTTTATTAACACTTACCATATTCATCATATCATACTCCCACTTCCCTCCCAAGGAACGGGCATAAGGAAGAAGCACTTAAATTTCGTGGGAATTACAGTTAAGCCTGCATATCTCAAGGCAGGATCAGGCCCTAGATACTGTTATTATGCTATATTGTGTATCTTCATTATGGTCATATTTGGCACTGAGCCTATTTTTTTATGACTGACGTAATAAATGAACAATAGCAAACATTTCAAAGGAATTAGTGATCCAGCCGTCCTTATCTTTCCATGAATAACCCACCCATCTTTTCCTCTGTTCATTTGAATGTCCAAATTAAACGGTTGTGCCTTCCTGTGTTGAATAGGCAGATTAATGTGCCAAAGTGAGCACAATGGAATCAGGTTTACACTAGTGTAGCAGAGTATACCGCTTTTCTGTGTCTCATAAGGCTATACAGCAGCCCAAAAAATGGAAGTTTAGTCCACAAGAAAGGTTTAACCTAAACTCACCCATTCTACAGAGAGCAAATCTGCCTTCAATTAAATTTAACGGGTGTTGCTTTTTGATTAGTACAGCTAAACGATAAACAGAAAATCAAACGGAGCTTTTGCATTTATCAACTCAAGCCTCTTTTATTCAAATAATTAATGGTTTTATTCAATCAATGGCATCCATAGCCAAAGATTTATGAAAAAGACCTGTGATACTGCATACCAGGGTATTATTTACTAAACACACCAGGTTGTGAAAAAATGATGCCACGCAACCATAGTTCATATGCACAAGCTCACGCCCACACTCCTACTTTTCAATCCTTATTGATGAATACATTCCATGAAGAGAACAAGAACACTGTCATGTGCACTGCAACAGTCACCTGACTGAACAGCCAATGACAGACTAGACTGTGGTGTGGTCAGTGACTATGCATGCAAATATGTCACGAAAGGCACCCATTAATTCCCCAACAACAAACACTCTCACTCATACAGCCTGCTGGTAAATCTGAGACGTGGCTGTGAACATGACATATTTATCTAAAAACAAAGAAAAAAAAAAAAAAAGTATTAAAAGTCTGTAAACCAGAATGCTTAAATCTAACTGATAACCATAAACTGTTCCATTAATCACTGATATTTGCACAAAACAAAGAAGGGTATAGGCCTAATCCATGTGGTTGATTCAGGTTGGGTCAGTTTGGTTAGGGTTGAGTTTAGATCAGGTTTTGAACAGGTTGGATCAGTTCTTGGTTGGGTTTGGGTTGGTTTGAATAAGTTTTGATTTGGGCTTCATTTGGATCAGGTTTTGTTTGGAGTTGGGTTGTGGTTGCTTTTACGTTGAGTTTGGGTAGCATTTGGTCCGGGACTTTTTTGAAGCTGGGTCAGGTTTGGGTCGAAGGGCTGGGCCAAAAGCAAGCCCAGTTATGGCATCAGGGAATATAAAATACACCTGGACCACATAGTGAGCCAATCACAGCAAAATGTTTCCAGGGACTTGTAAGTCAGCCACAGACCATTTCCTGTTTGGATGTGACCCAAGAAGCAGGGACGTAGAGGATCCAGTAACCCAGATCAAAAGATGGATGTCCCAGAAAGAGCTAATTAACAGTCCCAAGGGACTGCCACCAAACACGGACTTTCTCTCATTCTCCCTCTCTCTTTTCCTTTCCTTCAACCTCAATCTGCCTCTCTCCCTCCTTTCCTTTCTTTCATACTTCACTTTTTTACAGTGATGTATGCTCCTTTGCGGTCTATTAAAAGTTTCTTCACTACTAAAGGAATCCGGAGAGTGCCTCCCAGAATCTCTCCCCGCCACTCGAAACCTCCTGACCTCTGGAACGGTTCCCTGTGCAGCGCCGCCTGGCAGATAACATCTGTGATTTACTGAAAATGCCCTGCTTCTCCAGCCCAGGAGGCAACCCTCCTTTCTCCTTCAGCACATAAATCTCCACTTCCTCTTTCCCCCTTGTCTCCCTGACGTCAGAGAATCACGGATCTGTTCAGATTTTATGGCAGCATTGTCTGCACTGCACATAGATCACTCTGTCCTTCTGCTGCTGTTGACTGACTGATAGAAACCAATTTTGTATCACAAATCACAGGTGATTTGTTTGTCTTTGTGTAACAGCTGTGGCAGGAGAAGGATTTAATGCCACAGGGGGTGCATGTCGGACAGTGGGGGTGACTGTGGCAGGGTTTCCTGAGCCAAACTGCACAGCTGTCCCTGCACATAGACAACCCGCATTATTTCAGTTCTATTTATTTAGTTTATAATTAACAATATCCTTCCTCAATAGTAAACTAATCAGGGCTTCATAGAATACATGCTAACAAAGAAGCGGCCTACACTGTTTGTGGAGTTACTGTATGTGCAGACAGGGAGAAGGACCAATCACATTTCGCAAAGAAATGACCCGTATGTCTGTTCACACCTTTCATCCTCAGGCAGTGTTTACTTCTTGTATCCAGAAGGTAAATTACTGCAAAACACATGAAGTTTCTGCTCCATGGCAGAACAGACTATATTCAAACAAAGCCCTTCTCTTTAGAATAAAAAAAATATATAGATGCACAAATCTCACACTTATGCCATTACTGTTGTCGTATGGGATTGCATCACTGTGAAATCGCAGTAAATATTACATACATCACATCATGCATAATGTGCACAACCAATATTTGCCAACAGCATAACTGAAAGCCTGGACAGTAAACATGTAAGATCCATCTCCTAGAGCCAGGCAGCCTACAAAGGCTGGTTACTAATTACAGGCACATTTCTTTGTTAAATGCTTACTTTCCTAGTTGTGTGTCATCAAGTCATTGCATAACATCAAAGTCAGCATGAAAAAGTTGTTGATGTTGGCATCGCCCTCATCACGATACACCTCCCCCGCCCCTCCATGTTTCTCACCTTTCCGGAATGTCCCGGTGTGCTTTACTCCCTCCAGTGCGGGTAGAAGCCTTGATGCTCTTGTTGGCAGTCATCATTGCCTCCGCTCTCATTCCCAACCACCTGGGGACCAATCACAGGACACACGAGACAGTCAGGCCAGCATTCACACTCAACACATGGCGCTGAAAACGGCCCTTCCGTCTGTCCGCAGTGCGGCTCGCAAGAGCACTCCAGCAGAAACCTGGAGATAACCCTTCAGATAACCTTTTGATGGGAGAGGCCATAGATGCATTCCAAAGGTGGAGAATCAATCAGACAATGTGTGGGCTTTCTGCCTCATAGATTTCCCAAAACCCAGCCTATATGCATGTTCTGCTCCCAGTGTTTATGGTGATCATTAAATCCTACGTAATCCCAGTGATTTCCTTAGCCATAAACTAAGACATACTGCTACACTTACTGGCCTGCCACTGGCCATGGCAAGAGACAAGATAACCGTTTTATGTCCAAATGTCTCGGTAAGTCCACCAGAGCAGGGAAATCCTTTCAGTCATATTCCAATTAAATGAGCATTATGCATTTTGGCAAAACAAAAAGCAATAAATCACATCAACACATAACAGATGGCAAATTCTGAAAAAGCCTGCAATACTCTGATGAAACATTATTAAACCCTTATTTGCCTGCCTAAAACATTGCAGCAAAGATATTGGGGATTTGATCCGTTTAAGGAAAAATATGCTGACAGAAATTAAGCATGTTCTACAGCTTACATTCCAGTGAGAGCTTGAGTCATGGGAATATATGGGTTGGTCTTCTCTGCACACTTTTCAGCCAATTCAGTGACAAATATGGACCTTAAACCCAGCGATGAGAACACTGCATCAGCTATCCAATATATGATGAATGTGAATTCCCCACAGTGTGATTAAATGTGCAACACATTTCAGTCTGTTTCCTTTAAAATCAAATCGCAAGTTTAGCACATCCGTTCCTCCAAGCAATGAATGGAAGCTAATGACTGGACTTGCTAAAAGTTAAAGACTGAGGAAATGAATCATGAAATAATAATGCAATATGCATTGGCCGCCAAAGGAATTGTAGAAATATTGTTATGGGCTATACTTGAAACAAAAACGACATTTCACATCACTTACTCCATCAATTTCAAGACCAATTAAACTTTTAAAAGGTAATACTGAATACCTTGCACAGCAGTAACCAGAGGCTAATTATAGAGTACCCTTATTCTTTTTCTGAATAAAATGCTGTCATTAAATTAAGCCAACTCCTTTGCCTGCTGAGCAAGGAGAGACAGACATTTGGAACTTTTCAGATATGAGCCTTTGTGTATCTAGGCTATATATGTTTCAGTGGGGTGAGCCAGGATTAACACACAGGGGTCACTCTCTTGCCTCATTAAAGCATGAATACTCTTTCCCAGGAACATGTGTATCAAGAAGACCATGAAAACAGCTGGCTGTTTTTTTATTTCAGATCTCAAGTTTTACAAGCTGCACGGGAGAATTGCGGTTTCTGTACTCAGTACCCATAAGGCAAAGACTTCTCCTGTGATCAGACCTCCGCATACAGAAAATATACAGCTCTAGGGAAGATTCTGTAGGGCTACAACACTGACATTACCAATCTATCTATCTATCTATTACGCATTAAAACAACAAAAATGAAAAACTTTTAACACGTTTAAATACCTGTAACATCCATGGAATATAAAACACAATTTCATGCCATTCTTTGCTCAAATTGTTAGAGTATCTTACTGTATTGCTGTGATGTGGCTTTGTTGCTAGGAGAAAATGTAAATGAGGGTGCTCTGCCTTTGATTTCTTAACCACCAACTCAATCCCTCATTCAAATATGCATTCTCCAGGGGTAGCCGCAGCTGTAATCAGATATTCCCAAGGTGCACGGTATCAAAAGGCATCACCTTCTGAGGACACTCAGGGAAGCAGGCCACTTCAGGTTTAATGAAAAGTCTTGCTTCATTCATTCACTTAACTGACATAATTCACTTCCCTTTTCAGTACCATTCACTGCATTTCAGTTTGCCCATGGGTCAGATCTCTGTGGGGGGTGGGGGGTGGTGGTGGTCTTGTTTACAGGAAACTGTTGTCTATGGGACTGGGATGCACAATAAAAACACTGAAGAGACCTGCATTCCTTCTGTCAGGAACTTCCTGTTTAAAAAGTCTGTGCAAAGGTAGCTAATCATCTCCCAGTTCAGCACCAGGAATCTCCAACTCTGGTCGAAGCTTTACTGTCTCATCCTGAAGGCCCGTGTCTCTTACAGGGATCAAGCTATCTGAAGCCAGAGGTCAAAGGTCAAACTCTTTTTCTCTGCTGCAAGTATGACTGTGACTCACATAAAATAACAGTCTGTGCTTGGTTAATAAAACAGAGAGGAGGCTTCAGTGGCCATTAATCATCTGACTGGCTGTTTTTCAACCTCATGCTGTCATTACTGTTAATTATCAGCAGTTGCCACATTATACATAACAACTTGGGCGATTGTGATCGTGACAGAAGAACATCAAAATATCACATGTGGTGAAAAATGGAAAAACAACACAGACATATAAATCCATTAAATACACAGGGATAACATGAGCAGTAGAATATTTTCACCCAGATCCTGAAAGATTCACAGCTGCAAAAATACACTCTGCTGTGCCTGAATATAAATTGGACCATTAAATCAAATCTATCGTAAAACTTGGGAGCATGTGTCTGCATATGCGTGCGTGTGTGTGTGTGGTGTTTGTGTGCATTTGTGTGTGTGTGTGTGTCTGTGTGTGTGCAAGGGCTCTCTTCATCCTAAACACACTAATTGATTCAACAAATTGTTGGATTGATCACCTAATCACCGCTCTTACCTTGCTGTTTACGGTGTGCTTTCCATTATTAAACCTTGAGACAGAGCTTATGCTAAAAAATAACAACAGGAAGGGCCCAGAACCTCCACATCAAAGGAGAGGGTTGGTATCTCATCACAAGCACATACAACTACTTCTTAACTAGTTAAATCATGATAATTACTGACTGCAGGCTTTTGCTACAATAATAAACCTCTGACCAGAGTTCACACAACCACATGAACATCTGAAAGACAACCAGACTAACACAAAGGAGAGAAGCACACACTGGTCTGGGAAGTAGGAGTAGACAAGGGGGTATTCAAGCATTTAACTGTGTGAGACACTGTTTTATATGACCTGCGGCAACCTCAGACATGTTTGCTTATCTCAGAGTCCCTGTGAGATGTCCTGAAGCCCCACATTTCAGTACAAGGGCGAAGTGCTATGTCTTAATTAGTCAGATGATAATTGACCACTGAGGGTCTATTACCACACAGAGTAACAGCCCCACAGTCCCAGGGAGCATGTTGTTTGGTCTGGCCTGGTCCTGCTCCTAACACAAGACTCAGCAGCTTGGCCTGGTCTGGCTCAGCTCCTAACATGAGTCAGGAGACAGAAGGGAAACAAGAAAGCCCAACACAGCTTTCCCAGCAAGAGCGGTCACTTCTGTGGAAAATAAATTAATAATTAGAGCGTTTCCACTCCATAGCCAGCACTGAATTTGACAAAAAGTCTGGCACAGAAGGGGTGATTGGCCGATCACCCATCCTTCAATATATACTCAGTTTATTAGGTACACTAACTTGGCAACTTGGCAGAATGGGGAAGAAATGTGATCTAATTTCTTTTGACCGTGGAATGATTGTTGGTGCCAGACAGGGTGGTTTGAGTATCTCAGAAACTGGGATCTCAACCACAACAGTCTCTAGAGTTTGCAGAGAAAAAAACAAAACAAAAACATCCAGTGAGCAGCAGTTCTGCGGGCAGAAATGCGTTGTTAATGAGAGAGGTTAGAGAAGGGCTAGAAGCTGACAGGAAGGTGACAGTAAGGCAAATAACCACACATTACAACAGTGGTATGCAGAAGAGCATCTCTGAACATTGTGGACAGGCTACATCAGCAGAAGACCAATAAGTCTAAAAAATAAGTCTATTATATACCTAATAATGCGCTCACTGAGTGTATTGTATCTAAATATGAAATGTAACATTATAAAAATGTGTATTTCATTAGGCAATCAAGTAACTTTAAACCCAAAGGAACCTCTAATATCATTTACCATTCAGCCATCTGCATCGCTTTAAAAGAGTTCCCCAAAATCCCATAGAGACATTAAACATGTAAATTCAGTAGTTTTTTGTTATTACTACTCCCATGAAAATTCTGACTTCCTTTATGGAAAAACATAATTATCATAGATGGCAACCATTGTACGCATCACCGGGGAAGCGTTTGCGAATTTTATCACAGAAATCCAGTTCCCAGCAGGGGAAAACCAATAACCAAACAGGCTTAATGAAGGCATCTCCGGAGCACGCAGTTAACGCCATGCTCAGTTTCCTGCACTCCCTTCCCTGAATGCACAGGTCAGGGCTCTCAGCCTCAGAGAGGAATTTTAATACACTTCAGTCCTGATGAGACCTCCTGCAGCCACACTGCCCTGGTAAAAGGGATTTGGAGGGCTGGAAAACAGGATTGAGTTCCACCTCACTCGCTCTGCCGGTCCGAGGAACCATCAGTGATGTGGAATAATGGAGCATGGGATCAGCCCCCATCAGTCACCAGAAACTTAGCAACACCAAGCTCAGTGCTGAGGTGCAGGGCTGTTATGTTATGTTATATGGACTGGAGAGTTGCAGGTTCAAATCCTCAGAGGGGCAAAGCGCAGTGGTTCCATTAACGATTTCACAGTGTCCGTTTTTACATAATGTTTTGTAGAATACAAAAATACATGCAAAATAAAAAACACAATCAAGCTTCTATGGTGGCCTGGTCCACACCAGCTACATACAGTTGTCATCATATGTCTCTCTCTATACAGCTTAGTGTGATTTTCCCATGTTTTCTTTCGTGATTTCTACTCTTCAAACTAATTTGAAAGACTAACGGATAAACCTATTCCTCATACGCGGAAATGAAATGAGAAAATGGTGGTGATCATATGTCAGCTGTGACCTGACAAAGGCATGGTTATGGCTCTTTATAACATACTCTTTTGTAATTAACGTGTCAATTTTCCTGTGTGCTTCATCCGTTGGTTTGTGCCTGGCTCCTCAGTGTGAATAATTTGACCGATTGAAGCAAGAACATCCTAACATATAACCTCACTAATCCCACAATCCTCCTGCCCTTTGCTCTGATCTATGCTCACCAGATCTGCCAATCACGTCTCACAATTGCGGTCTCTGAGCTTCACCTCTTTGCCTCAACAGCAGGAAGTTTATTAAATGATGTCACTCTGGGTCAAAAACCACATCTAAACATTAGTGGCTCGTGACCTGCACATAGACCAACGCTTGGCTGAATACCACATCACATGGTTAGCAAGGCTATCGGAGTAGACAGTTAACACTTTAAGCTCATTTTGTATTTACATTACATTACATGCTATTTGGCTGAGGCGTTTATCCAAAGTGACATACAGTTGATTAGACATGGAGCAATGTGGGGTTAAGGGCCCAACAGCTAGGCGGACCTGGGATCAAACCAACGACCTTGCGGATCACAGTCAAGTACCTTAACCACTACGCTAACCACTATGATTAATCAATAGTCTTTAAGGTAAATTGAATTATATACTCTAGTCCAACAGATGTGGACAGCCCATGGGCCAGAAAGTAAAAGTGCTGCCATGTGTTTCTTCCACCCATTTCACAAATAAGTTCTACCTCCTGGCTGAAGAATTGCGCAAATTAGCAAATGCAGGTAATTGGAACAAATTACTGAGGATGACTTTTACTTTCTGAACCTGGATTTTCTGCCTCTGCTCACCAATAAACATGTGAGTGATGCAAAGGTAATAGGCTTTATGAAAGGAGTTTATTTTCACCCACATTCAAAACACATTAGAACAAAATATCTACCAGAAGGTGAAAAAAACATTTTTATTATATATTAATATTTGTTTTGATGGCTTTTGAATTTAGATGAAAAGGCAACTTAGCCTAAGTCAACATGGCTCAGAGAATTTACACTGCTACACTTAAATTGTCTATTAAACAGTCTATTAAATTGTCATGATGTAGCCGAAGGACACAGTCTCCATATTATAATTAGAATTGAAAGACATTTTGTCACAGTTTTGTCACATTTGTTACTTAATCCTGGATTTGCAGTATTATTTATCATAAAAGAACCCTTTGAAATGTGTTTTTCATGGTCATGGGCCATAATGTAGGGATTCAATAAGATGTTGGGGAAGAATACCTCAGGCCACACTGATTTGGATAATTTATCTACTCTGTAACTGCATAGGGACTGCACTCTATTTGGTTCATTCTAAAATGCCTTTGCGGTATTAAGGAAACAACATTTCAATGCAATTTGCTGCAATGCAAATATGATAAAATAGCAATGATCTACAATGGGTACCTATTCACAAAAGTGAGAGGCATGGGATGGTTTCCCCCCTGACTGGCTCTGCCAGCATGCCTATGGCACGTTGCAAGCTGCGTCAGTACCCAGATGTAGATACCCAAGCCTGTCTCAGCAGGTTAATGCATACACGTCTATCTGGTAGACAATTTAAATAATTATGTTTTCTCTCAAATAGTGAATATTTTTTCAATCTTCAAGCTTCAAGCTTGATAAACATGAACATGTACTATACAATCGATCATAGATTAACCATTAACATCACTAGTTAAGGGTCACAATGAGAAGGTCCTGGAATGTGCACACGGCTTCTGAAGCCCACACGCCCTGACAGCCGTGATGTGGCTGATTAACAGGGCTGGAGTCCTCTCTTTGTGCTCTGCAAATGGGCCATAACCTGAGCACCAACACAGAGCCAGGCAGTTAGGAGGGCGACCAATGGATTTCTCCATGATGAGGATACTGGCGACAGGCGCTGACACCTTCTACATTGTATGTTTGCTGGCAGGCTTGCATGGAAAATCAATTTCACCACTGTCAAGACAGGAATTGGGCACCTCAAGCAGTCCCAGCCTCCCAAGAGTTCATATCTGTCGAAAAAGATCAATCATCGAGGGGCGGGGGCGGTGTGACCATTAGGACCCAGATTTTGCATGTCATTGGTCGGCAGGATGACAGTTAGTACCCAAATCCCATGACGGCATGACCACTATGACAAGGATCTTGCATAAGCTCACGATTTCACTGGGGACTAGTGAGTTTTCGGTGAGTTTTCACTGGCCGTGAGTTATTATTACCTTGGCCTCCAGCCGCCACAGCACGTACACGTCACCCTGGACGGAGGAGAGAAAGGGCTCTGTGTTTGCTGTCCTTGGGAAAGTGCAGGTCAGGCCCTGTGCCCCCCTCCCACAGAGGATTGATAAGGTATTATCGAGCCCTCCTGTCTCTGATGAAGTTTGGAATGTTGGCGGGCAGCTGTGACGCCACTGGCCCCTGGCCTTGTCAGAGCAGACAGGCTGGACCTGCCGACCAACACACCACAGGCAGGAATGCCCCAATATTTGCCCTGTCCATCACAACTGTGAACCCAACACATTAGACACTATTTGAAAGAGAGAGCTGAGTATACAGGAGGGAGTGAGCAGCTTGTCGGGAGCGGGACGAGCAGTGTCTAAAAATAGCCCTGTTAATGCAGCGCAGACCCCAGTGAAAAAAACTCAACCGATACTCACCTGGGGCAGTTCCTTTAAAGAGCGCAGCAATTCTGAAGACTAATGGCCCGAATTCAACACTTTTCCTGGATGGCTTCCTAAGAGGGTTTCCAATAACAGGGCTTTACAAAGTGCGTACATGTAAATTTGAGGTTCAAGGTGAGATCTTTTCTCATCTGTAATTAAAGCCACTTACTTTAAATCCACTGAAGAGCCAAGGTCAAAATAACAGTCTCCTTTATTCTGCTCTGAATAACGTCACCCACAAGGGGCAAATTCATAAGGAATTTTATAATGTGAAAGTAAGAGCAAAATTTAATGGCCTTGAACCTGTTAATACAGTTCTTTGTTTTGTGAGTATACATCCATCAAAGCCCACTCTGAAGCCCATGTTTCAACCTTTAATTCATTTGGGTGCTGTCCTTACCCCACTAGCTCAATAGAAAGGTGCAAACTAGCCCACAGCAGGAAGAGTTCTGGGTTTTGACCCAAACACAGACTTTGATCCGTGAACACAGAGGAGAGCAAAACATCTGCCCCTGCACACCCAAGCTCCAGCGCAGAAGGAAAAAATAGAAAACCGTGGCAAATTCTCAGCCCTTTCCAGACTTCCCAAACAATCAGGTAACAGAGTTGAATACAGAACGTAGGCCAGTCTGTTCAGTACGGATCCCAGCCCCTCACTTTAGAGTGATCATCATTCCTATCATTGTATTGTACAAAGGTCGGGCTGACCTGGATCCCACTTCCCAATCTTGGTTATTAATATGTAACATCATATGGTCCAGACAGAGGCATTACATACAGAAACCATGTACTGGACATATGGCACATTCCACATGTCATCATCGCCCAAGCATGTAGTCTTCAGGACGAGGAAATAAGGAAGATTAAATATGTCTCGTTAACATGAGACATTTTTTTAAAAGCTTCCACCTGGATAGCAGTTCTGTTCCTAATTAAACTGCTCCTGCAAAGTTCAGTTGATTCAAAGTTAAGGTACACACAAAAGGACTGGGCTTTTGTTTCGTCCCGGCCCATGGATCAGCGCCAGCGCTGGGGAGAGACTGCGCCTGTGTCAGAGAAGAATGATGCAGGAGAAAGCCACTCTGCGTGGAAGCTGGGTCTCACAGCACCATGCAGGGTCCCCCCTCAACCCCCCTGACCCCCACCACCAGTCACAGCAGCTGCACACTCCCGCACAATACCCACAATGCCCTGCTGCCACCACGCTCGCTTCACACGCCAGATGGAAGCAATTCTTTAAGCCCCTCTCCATTCTCTCTTCCCCTGCTGGTCCTTCAGCCATGTACAGTTTTTCAGGGCACAATAATTGGGGATTTTTTCTTTGTGGAGAAGGCACAAAGTTGATTCAGGACTTGAGCATGAATGCAGGCAGCTGCCAGGGCCACCGCGTTTCTTCAAGTGTAGAGTCAGGAGGCACCAATGTGTGTTAGATGCAAACAATTACATGCAAAACCCACACCCACCCAACACATCACGTTTCAGTGGTCCACTCATTTTGCACCCGCATTACTGTCGGCCATGCGAAGAAACTGAAAGATGATCTGAACCTTGTTTTCTCAACTAAACATGCTACAGTGTGATAATAGGATCGCAATAGAAACATATAAAAAAAAAGAAGAATCAATATCAACATCCAAAATTATTTAATCTTGATTGAGCAGCATCAAACATAAGTCTGATTTTTCCAACTAAATGGTTAAATGATCACAGTACATGTACAGTTGAAGTACAAATCCTTGAAGAGAAACACTCTTAAAAATGAAAAGGCAGCAGACAGCTATGCTGAAGTTGAATGTGCCAATGAGTGAGAAAATTAAATTAATGGTGGTAATTGAATATGTGAGGAGGCGGAGTAGGAAGTGGGCTTCTTGCATGATGACAAGGGATGAATTTAGCCCAACCTTGATGGAGCTTTGTTCTGTAGCTCTGAGTACCTCATAGGAATGTTCTTTCTTTAGGTAATGAATGGCATTATTCCGATATTGTAATGTTTTCTTTGGCACTCACATTCCACAAGTTTTGAGGTTCCTGAAATCAGTGAGAAACACTGCGTAGGAACTGCAGGGGGGATGAACTGTAATGCTTGTTTAAATTCATTACAGAGTGGAGAACAGACTGAGCATTGCTCTGCGGATAGACTGAATGCCCCCCGGAGTGCTGTAAGGGGTTTGGTATGTAAACTGGGCTGGTTCACAGCTGGGACACACTGCACTCAAGAGTCCCAGGGCTCACAGTCAGGCACAGACAGTTACACAAATGTGCCTTTCAGTCCGAACAAGCCAAACCGTGAGGAACGAATGTGACGCAGCCTGCCTTTCTGTAGCACAGTCACCTGCTGGAGGAAGATCTGGGGAGTGTGTGATGTCATGCCGCTACTCACCTCTATTAGGTGCCATCTATACCAATCATCATCAGTGTTATCTCAAATACAAATAGCAATATCAACAAGAAGGCACAGAAGGGCCATTTATAACCAATAAATGTAAAGCTGACTGAACAAACAGCAAACAAAAAGTAGACACAAAGTAGAAAACACTGCAAGGACATGGCTTAACACAGCTACACCTCTAACATTACTACTACAAAAGGAATTTCAAAAAGAAAGGAAAGCAGACACAGCCAGGAGCCATGGTGTAGTCTGAAGAGGATTAGGGATAGGATCATACGTGTAATGGTCCCGTGGAGTTTGATATTACATGTAGTAACAGGCTACACAATGATGGAAACAGGATGCTCAGCCTATCTAGGCCCAGATCCAGCATCGTTCCTGGGGGGGGTGGAATGAGAGGTCAGCAGGAGTCAAATTACTCCTCTTAAGGGCAAGGGGGTCCCTTTAACCCCGTCAGTCTCTGGGTAACCTGGGCAGAGCCCAGGTGGCACAGAACTGGCTGATACACAAACCAATCCAAACAAGCGGGACAGCAGGAAAAACTTCCAAAACATTCCTAGACCTCTGAAATCCAAACCGGCACGGGAGAAACATAATGGCACAAATACTGTCAGAGAGGGTAATTGCATCCCACCATGCCTGTAAAGCCTTGAAAAGCCCACCCACACAAAGCTTTCTCTTCCTGGTTTTAGTATCTAAAACGCCCACAAAATGTTCGCAAAGAGCAGCAACGTAGGTTTTTTGAAGCCCTTAACCCTGCCCCCAGAGCACCGCAGAGCCCAATGGTCAGCTATCTGTGCTAACATTTAGCAACGTCATCCGATATTAATACAAAAGCATTTGTCATGTCACTTGGGATATCGTTTTGCAAACAGGGAAACTGAAAAATAGCACTCAATATTTATACCTCAACCTGATTTTTTTGTTTTTTTACTTGAATCAGTATGGAACACAAATTAAAAGCTCCAAGATGATATGAAAAAAAGAAAGATGAAAAGAAAGTTAAATTTTGGGCCTTTAACTGCTAAGGATATCGTATGAAGCAGTATTGCGAGACTGTTTCCATACTATACTTGTACACTTATAAAGTGTGTAGTTGCTGGCAGGCACCAATGTACTGGACAGACAGAGTGTGATACTAAAGTCATCCTCCCATGCAAGTTCTGAAGAGTTCTTGGTCACCAACCAAAACCATCTGGCTTGCTACTGAGGTTCAGTCCCATAGTGTCATAAACCCAAATGAAGGAGTAATAAATGTCTGCTAAAACTGGTGTAGGTGTCAATGTGAAAACCAAAGTAATAAGCACATGACTGGCTCAAATTTGTCTTTTCAAAGTCTTGTGGGCAGCTCACGGCTTCATGATGCGCATAAGGCAGGAAGCCAGGAACATCAAAATGAATTTCTTTCCTAATTCACTGGATTTTTACATACAGACATCTTCCTCCATTTACCTGCCTTGTGTGGAGCAACAGTCTGAAAGGAAGGCACCAGTCACTCAGCCGGCAGGATGAGTGTCCCTTGTAGTCACTCCAAGCCGGAATGAATGAGGAAGTGGCTATTATGAAACTCGCATCCTTTCATCACCCAGTCAGTATGTGCAAATGTGGGAAAATACTGTTTGGCAAGAGAGAAGGGTGAATCTGCACAGCTGACTCACCACAGATGTGCAGTGTGACATTTCAACAACCTCTGCACTCCACTCAAGCACTGTCATGGTACTGTTCGTCTAGATCAAGAGTCTGCAATGCTGGTCCCGGAGAGCCATAAGCTCTGTTGGTTTTTGTTTCCACCTTAAAATCATCAACCAATTCAACCAATCCAGATCCTGCGGCTCTCCAGGACCATGATTGCAAACCTCTCATTAAGATCTCCACAGTGGATTTGCCGGTTTACTCACATACAGTAAGCATGGCAAGTGCAGAACAATATACACTTAGTTTAACTCACCCTGTAATTTTGCAACAACAAAAAAGCGCATACTTACAGACAGAAAACAGGAATATTTTCTCTCCAACAGCAGTTGACAACATTCCAGAAAAATTACTGGATATTTTGTCATGATATTTTCAGGATCATTCGCTGGGAAACGACCATCAAAAATGGCACAAGGCGTCATATGCAACACATTTTTTGTTTAAGAATCACAGGGTAAATGAGAAAGAAAGTGGCATTCAGATAATGAGTAGAATTATATAACCCAGCCAGCTACCTATTTCATGAATACAGAAATAAGAGAGGACAGCAGTCCTGAACAGTTAAAATGTTGATGCAGGGCAGATATACTACAGGCTGAATATCAAAAGTATTGTGACCACAGTTAACAGTGCATAGTACCATTAAGAAACCCGGGCAGGGAAAACAGCCAGCGGCCTCTTTAGCTTTGAGACAATTCAGCCCAATCAGAAGGAAAGGTCATTGTTAGCCAGGCACAATAGACACTCTGTTAGAAAGTTCAAGAAAGAAAGCTTGCTGCCGCTGTGATAGCAGAGGGTAGACTAAAAGCAACTTAAAACAAGAATGATAGAGGATTTATCTGATATTTCAGGTTTATAAATGGTGGAATAATTAAGAGGGGGTGTAATTAAGTCAACAATTCGGACGATTTCCTTCCATCGCAGACATACGTTTCTTGCAGACATTATGGCAAAGATTTTAAAACGAACTGTTTTAAACTACAACCGTTCACGTGTTTTGCCTGAACCGCAACGTCACTGATGGTCATGTTTTGTATAAGAAAAAAAGGGGATGTATTTCATTAGCACGTCCCACTTCGGGTGGTTGGACGTAATATATAAGTTTGTCTTGTTCCAAAGGCAGACAAAAATATTTTATGCTCACACATACAGGGAATTTTCCCTCCGCGGAGTTCCAAGCGTGGGCTTGAAAGAATCACAGCTGACCTAAAACATAGCTACACAAATATAGGTTTCAAAACAATATAACTGCCTGAATTAATAGCCTAATTAAAATAGGAAAACGTGAACTCGTGATGTTTCAAAGTTAGACTCAAAACAACAAACACCGTAAATGGCCAAATATGGTCACATTACTCTGTAAATGTTCATTTTCTGCTTTTGCCAAGCAGAACAAAGCGGTCCTGTGTAACATCATCTCGTTGAAATATGCCAGATTTTCCCAGAAAAGAGAATGAGTTCCAGAATTCGGAAGGACACGTTGTTTCAAATTTCTCCTCCGTCTGCAACAAATAACAAATAGAAAAAACTCAAAATACCTCAGAGTAGCAATGCTTCCCTCTCCGCGCCATTCTGAATTTCATATTTCCCAGACAAATATCAATCCTACTAGCAAGACCGCAGCAAAACCCAAAGTTTTGCCGATGATGTTCTTCCCTGAACTCCAAAGCATGACCTCCCGAGAAAACTAAACCCTCCCTCTGCAGGATGGGCCTGTTTCCATAGTGATCCGTTGTTTTGCCCCCCTACTCCCCTTCCTTGCTTCTCAGCGCTCTCACGCGTGTACACTAAATTAACATACCGTCAGAATCATATACATGTATTCCTTTAGTGATTTTATTTTTGTAAAAAAGTTTTGTTACGGATTTGGTATATATCTCGTTACTGTTTTTCCAAATTTTGGTTTCTGTCCCAACTCTCAGCATAATGTATTCACAGTTATGCGGTAAACGTGTGAGCTAGGCATCTCTTGAAGCCTGCCTTTTTCTTTGTTCTTTTTTTTACCTAAAATAGCGTATCTGATTAATAATGTCCGCGTAAAGCTTCTTACAAGTCTGAGCTTAAACTTTGACATGTAATGGCCCTGTTTATGCTTCTAAGTTCCCAGGTAGGATTTCGCGATCTGAGTGATGTCTGTAGGGTTTCACTTCTATGGAATGTGGACATTGACCGCAGGCTGCAGCTCACACATCTATAGCACTCTTTAGTTGTTGGTGACCATTTCCGTTCACCAGCAAAATTGAATAACTTCATGAAGCATTTTCGAAATGAAAAATTCAATATTTCATGCTGAAATTGATTATTTGGTAAAAATGTATAGAATTTCAAAATGTCAGGCTATACAACCTAGTTTAGCCAAAACTACTGACAGTCAGAGATTCACGTATCTTGTATGTAATCCTTTCCTTTGAAAATATATTATTCATACAGTGTTCTCAGCATTGGTATATTAAATTATGACCCAGATAAAAACTGAAAGTTGTGAAACATAATAAAGGAGAAATTGGCTTCCAATAAAATATTTTAAATTCTATTTTATTTAAAGTAATCCCTGAAAACACATAGATTTTTCTATATCTGGTTTTGCTGAGACTTGTTGATACAAGATGTGCCTGTGGGCACATATGTTATTTTCTTTCTCAGTTGCCTCTCACCAAATTCTGAGCTCAGGGAAGTGCCGTGCAAACATACCGTGTTTTAAAGAAAAAGATATAATTTTTGAGAAGAATGGATCAGCCTCTGGCTTACTGGTACCCTTTGGGCAGGCAGGAAAAAAAAATACAGAAGCATTTCCTGTAGCTACATTCCCCATTATGCTTCTGATACAAGTCTGCAATTGCAGGACACACATCCATAGTATGTGAGCTCAGATGGACTCATCCCAATACCAATAATGTTTTCAATCACCACAAAGAAAGTCTATGATGCTCTGCAATGCATCATAATTGGGCTGACATTCTGTTTTTGAGGGTGACTCCAGTTTGTGATAGCAATTTAGTGATTTAGTTTTTCTAACTGGTTGTCATTTTCAGAAAATTCTTGTACCTGGTTGTCAATAGCAATGGACAACTGCACATGATTAGTGTGTATAACATACACATTCATACCTATCTTATTCAACACATACACAGTATAGTTTTGTCTGCTGCTAGTCTCTGTGCCTGGCAAATGGTCTGCATTTAGATAGCAGCTCATCTCTTTCACACACACACACACACACACACACACACACACACACACACACACACACACACACACACACAGCAATGGTGATTGGCTGCCAGCAAGGGACCAACCAGCTTGTCGGGAGCAATTGGGGGATAGTTGTCTTGTTCAGGGACACACCCAGGGTCGGATCATACCGGCAACCCTCAGACTGCCAGAGGACTGCTCTTACTTCCTGAGTTAATGTCGCCACAAAGAGAATAAGCCTCAAGCTAATACCTGTCTGCTAGTCTCTCTTGTCACTCAGTAGGATTCAAATCAGATTTTCTGCAGAACTGATAATGTCTGGGATGATGAGTTTTTAAAGTCCCCCCCCACTTTTTTTCTCAACTATTTGTAATGTCCATTCATGCTCACGCTGCTCACCTGTTGGAGAAGACACATTCTATTCTGAAGTAGCTTATAAATGACCTATCCACCACTTCTTTTCACACTGCATTAGACAACTCAGATGAGCAGATATGAGTGGGTGGAAGATCTTCATGTGCAACAGTTAAATAGCAAGTACCCAATCGATAAGCAGGGGTCGCTGCGTCATGAGACATTGTCCAGCCAGCCAACTGAAACCCTCCCTTCCTTTGGGATGCCAATTGCGCTTCACCCATATTTGGCACTGGCATGGTTCAGATGTCATACCAGACTCTCATCCATGGACTGAAACAGTGTCTTAACAAGATGAGCCACTAGTAGCCCCATACAACACAACATTTTAGATTTGTAGGTTTGTAGATTTGTAAATGTAATTGCTTCAGGATATGCGGCGATATAGTCCTGCTCAAAAAAGCCCAATAAGGCCCTCACTTCCCACCTCACAACAGACCAATAAGCCCCTCACTTCCTACCTCACAACAGCCCAATAAGCCCCTCACTTCCTACCTCACAACAGCCCAATAAGCCCCTCACTTCCCAACTCACAACAGCCCAATATGGCCCTCACTTCCCACCTCACAACAGCCCAATATGGCCCTCACTTCCCACCTCTATCCTATGCAGGGATTTTACCATGATGATCAAATTATCATCATCATCATCGTCTTTTTCATTCCATTAATTTCTCAGTCATTCTTTCACAGGAAATAGCTGTATACACATTGCAATATATAATGGTTATTTGCAATTGACTATTGGAAGACAAAGTGACATTCTTGAAATTAGATCACTGCTTGTATGTGACATGATATCTGGGAAGTACTTTAAGCTATTAAATATTCAAAGATCAACCATTGGACTATGATGTATTTTTGTGTATACAATGATTAATATCAATATATCTCTTCCTCTGTCATACGGCTGCTCTAGGTTTAATGCAAAGAAGCTTTTACATTGAAAGCCACAAGTGAATCAGGGAGCAGCAGCTGGAAAACTCGTCATAGCCATTTTAGAAAGATGTTAACTCCAATAACAAGGTCAAAGTAATAGGCTCTTCCATTTTACAAGATACGGTTATCTAGTTGTCCCGGGAGCTCAAACTGCCCCCCACGAGAGATGATGCATTCCAAACTAAGCTGTAATTTTATGCCTCTGATGACAAAGCCTCGGCCTGGGCCATCAAAGGGTATCCCAATTATCTCTACCCCTGTGCAGTACACACTGCTCCCATGGTGAAGCACATGGTTCCCCAGCAGAGCAGGGGATCCTATCTGGCATCACCTAAGGTCAGGCAAAATGCCAACCACAGTTCAAACATCCTGAGCCAATGTCCAAACAGCTAGACATCTGCCTCTTTAAGCAAAAGATGTCTTGCGTGTTCTGAACATTGCAAAACTTCTTCAAATTAGCCCACACAGTGTACAACTTTATTACATGAACAGAGCTAATCACATGAATCAGTTTTTCCTTTTTCTTTCAAGGGAAATTATGCATCCTTCTTTTTAAATGAGGCAGGCCACGGCATTATTCCCAGAGATGGCAGATAAGGGATAAAGGGAAAGGACTGCTCCCAGAGGCATGAGCACAGACTGGAAGTCTTTAGTATCTTTAAGATTCTTCTGCTAATGTACTGCTCCTATGAGAGCTTATGGAGACTTGGTATGTTCTCACAAGGCTTGCATGCATGCTTAAATGCAGATTTATGGCACATTGGAAGATGTGATTCCAACATGAAATCCAATGTGAATCTGTTAAATCATGTTTCTGTTAAATAAATGACCTTGCAAAGCATAGCATGTGTCCCCCTGCACAGCACTCTCCTGCTCAAAAAAAAGAAATTCTGCTCAGACTAAATATCACCAAGAGAAAAATCGCTGTTTGGAACATCATTATACCAAAATATGCTGTAGTTCAGCTGTTTAAGTGTGGGGCCACCACAAAGTTAAATAGGCTTTTTTCAATTGGTCTTACGTAGTCTGAATCATAACATAATGAGCTGTTTTTTGTCACCTAAGGAAATTCACTTTTGTTCTTTATCATCGAAGCAAACTATGTTCCCCAAAAACCATACATGTAAACATGTAGCTGAATGTCCCTTTATTCTGAGGGCATTTAAAACAGTTTATAGCCCTTTATACAATGCTCTTATATTGCATGCATTCTAGAAATTGCCACATATGTGAAAATCTGGAGTGAATAACTTTAAAAATAGTGTTTATTGAACATTTTTTGAATTGCAGTTCATCTAATTCATTTAATTATAACAATACATCTTACAGTTAAATATTCTTCTTTTTATTATTTACTCTTTTTTCCAGGACAGGAAGGACAGCAATGGCAGACAGCCTGTCCAGGTCGATCAAGCTGTGAGAAACACAGATCTAGCCAAATGCTGAAAATATGTGAAGCCATTTCCCATGAAATCCACACAATAAAAGCCTGCCACTGCTTGTTTGTATCAGTACGTGGAGTCAGAAACGCAGTTTTTCTCTCAGAGGGAATCCAAAGTCACAGAGCAGTCTACTAGATGACGTATGAGTTTTCTGAAAGCTTTCTGAAGTAATCCGGTTCTGCCTGTGACACAGCAGCCTTGTGACTTTCTCCAACAGCTGTGTGTACCCTATTGTTGACGCATAACCAAACCTATCAGCCATAACTTCATATTGTTGGAATTTCTTGTCTCAGACTGGCTTAATGTTCCAACAAACCACTTTTTGTGTTATTACCCAGAGATCGATGTTTTCCAAGAAACAAAACAAACAAATGCAAAAGCAATGCACAGAAATCTCCTCATCCAGATGAAATCTCCTCATCCAGAATAACCAATAAACCAATATCATGAGATGGAACTGGATATATTTTAGGGCTTGCACCACCATATTTTCATGCTGCAAAACCATTTAGAGAATATGTCCCAAGGGGTCATATTACTACTGTTAAAGTAATTTGGGCAAAGGGGAAAATATATCCCAGCTGTACTGGATGCTTTATACTTACCTTGTCTGTTTTTCTAAGTGGCCCAACCAGTCATGTTTTGAGAATCCGTAAAAAGTAGTGAAATACCGCAGCTACTATCCCATACAAGACTTTTTATTCCCTCCCTAAACTCTTCCCCATCAAATATTCCTGTGAGATCCTTCCCAGCAGGCATCTGGAGATTTTTAAATAGCTATCAGGTCGGAGGGGTCAAGAAAACTATGGAAATGAAGACTCTTCAGCGTATAAAATGCACCAAATGTAAACCAGCTAAGTAACACACAATCCAGCCATGGCCATTGTCTGTCAAATAAGTTAAAAGGTCTACCGTTGAAATGGAGAAGGATTTTATTTGCATTGCATTTTAAACACAAATATTTGCTGTGCCTTTGGGTATATTCAGAAAAGCCTTTCCGAGACAGCACTTATGGTGTCCATTTTGAAATGGTGGCCTATGGAGTCTCCAAAGAAAACAATGCAGTTCTACCAACTCCAGGGCAAAATACACCTATCAGCATTGTAAAAGACATATATGACATGCAGTTATATCATACAGGCTACCACTTTGGTTTTATACTGTAAGGGAATGTTGTTAAATACTATGTGCTTGACATATTTGTCTTGACAGTTGTGATAGATAAACAAACTGTCGTCCTGAAGCCGCATCTGTCCATTTGTGGAGGATTGGTTCCATGTGTTAAAAGGAGCTTTCCAATGCCACCAGTCTGCTCCGCAAGAGCGAAGCTGGCCAACTGCAAAATGCTTTGAATATTTTATTTCTGTCACTTATGTTTATATGGAAGAGTGACCAGGGCACTTTTTACCATTTTACATGTTTTCAACATTTTTACCAGGGGAAATCTGTTGTGATGGCCATTTCAACATTTTGTGGACTTAACATTTAAATATGGGGGTGGCAATGGCTCAGGTGGTAAGAGCAGTTGTCTGGCAGTTGGAGGGTTGCTGGTTTGAATCCCACACTGGGTGTGTCGAAGTGTTCTTGAGCAAGACACCTAGCCCCCAAATGCACCTGACGAGCTGGTTGGTACCTTGCATGGCAGACAATCGCCATTGGTGTGTGTGAGTGTGTGTATGAATGGGTGAATGAGAAGCATCAATTGTACAGCGCTTTGTATGAAGGCGCTATATAAATGCCAACCATTTAGTTTGTAGAAATTTAATTTGAATGGAAGAACAATTTTCAATGAAAAAGTTAAAAGAAAAATAATAAACAAACCAGTAGGCCTGCTGGATGGCTTATCCAATTAAAGCAGTGTTCTAGTTCATAGATAAGTGCTGACTATTGCCAGCAATCCTACAGTGTGATGCAAATGAACTGTTACATGAACTGGTCAGAATTAACGGCATGTTTGTTTAAATAGTCAGAATATATTTAAATCTGCCGGAGTCAGTTAGTTTTCATTCAGAGGTACTGTCAGATTCATCTGAGCTGCGCTGCCATAATAATGTGAGCACGGCAGAAGGAGCATCAGTGATTTTCTTACTGCGATGCTGATTATGACACAGCCCCATTACACTTATCTAAACATTCCCACAGTACAGCTCTGGAAGGATGGCGCAGAGAGAGAGATGCAGTCGCGGGCTCGTTAACCCTCAGATAAGAATGTTCAGAAAACTGACATTAATTACCTGAATGTCTATTTTTTAAAATAACACAATTGTGCAGCAATAGCCTATATGCAGCTATAGCCTACATAGCTATTATATACAGAGTTAGCATATCTATCTATAATCATCTATTTTTAAGCAAAGGTGCAAATTAAAAGATGGCAACTGCACGATTTAAGTAGGTCTAGAACAATTAGAACAACGTGAAGAAAATACTTCGGAACAGTCCTTTGCTGTGCACAAATACCAACCAGTAGCACATAATAATAATATTGCCGTAAATATTTCCAAATTCCAGTTAAAATTGATGATGATCAGATCAGTTCTGAAATGCAGTTCTTACCAACTCACAAAAACACTTTGTAGCAAGTTAAAGAGCGCCCCCTTGTTACACTATATAGCACAACGCACTGTGCCGACTGAAGGAATATTGGACTCTATAAATCTATAGCGCTTTGGGTTTATATTGCGCCTTTCAGATGGGCGTGCAGAGCTTTACGTTTGTTCGTGGAGGTGACTTACCTCATCACCATAGCTGTTTGCACACATACAAGTCCATAATTCTTCAATATTTGAAATTTATACAATGCACCGGGGAACTGCCGCCAGCCAAATTAATGCAATGCTTTCAATTTTCAACCGGGGAAATACATACATTAATAAAAATATAGGCTACACGTCGGCTATATCACTTGTAAAATAGCCTAACATTAGATTCTTTATCATCTACATCCAGACAGTTGTTAGTATCATGTTGCAGCAGTTAATTACTGCAAGAAAATGTATATGAATATAATTGCCTATATCTATGAAGCACGCCACCAAAGCAATTACCAGAATCATTTAGCATATTGAATTATGGTGGGTAATATAATAGACTATTTTGTTATTAAAGCAAAATCATGTTTTCTTTTACAAATCTGTATACATTTCCTACCTCTTTTTATTCCGTATTTGTGCGTTTCTGCATGTGTTTATTCAGCTATCCATAACGTGTCTCAGCTTTGCTCTTCGAACTGCAAGAGTTCAACTTGAACTGCCGGCAATAATATTTTTGGATTGCTATAATCGGAAAGAAGGGAAGGGGGAGAACAGGATGCGATGACGACTGCGCTGGAAAACAAAACAAAAAATTGAAAGCAACTTTTTTGAGACAGGATTGAACTCCTCCTCAGCCTGTGATATAGCCAAAACACTAGCAAATCACTATACTGAATAGGTTATCCCATCCTGAAACAGAACCTTTTGAGGTTTGGAGCAATATTTTGTGGGGTGTACATTTATTAAGATCCTTGAATCCATTCTCATTGTATTATGATGTAATTATGCGTGTCTGTAATTGTGTGCTGCTTTTTCTTGGCCAGGTCTCTCTTGGAAAATACATTTCTTAATCTTAGTGAGACTAAATAAAGGTTTTTTAAAAAGTATTATTAAACTGCATAAAAATGTTCTTCTTCACTGTCATTATAGTTCATTCTGATATGTTGCTGACATTCATGGCTGTTGCTCAAAACGTTAAAATAGGCTTATATTGGTAGCAAATTTGGAGTCCTTCCTAACACATAGGCTACAAACAAAATAAATATTCTATAATCTAGACAGTACTATTCTATTTTACAGCAAATAAAAAAGCAGCAGTCATTAACCTATGATTATAGCCTAGCACTTCATTAAAATAGCTAATTAGGTAAAAGTTATTTAGTTGAAGAATAAAGGTTAACTGAGCTATACGATGCTCTGATGGCGGATGGGATTACTTTCCGAAGTGTCCGGCACATGTTTTTCTTTTACTACTGTTTGACTGAGAATGTAGGAAATGTTACTGTGAGTGGAATGTGCTGAAATACATTACCCAAAGACCATTGCGCAGAACACTGGTGGCGCTCAAAGTGCCATAACATAAGTTCGTGTATAAAATTGGCTGACAGAACATAGTAACCTCTAAGAATACCAGAAGATCTCTGCGACAGCTGGTTCTGTGTATTTGGAGTGGTAAGCAAGTCAGTATTACACGCTATTTACGTTCATTTTTGTTACACCCTTTGCTATCAAGGACTTCACTTGCTAACTAGATTAGCAGCAGCTCAGTGCCGTGAACGTTTTTCAGAGAAGTTAAACGCAAGTGCAAACGAAGGTAGAGAGTAACACTTTCGTTTCAGACTACGTGACGATACATTGTAGTGTATTGTTAAAGGCCTTGGTGGTTGCATTTGTCAAACAGCAGCGTGATAACCTTGATATGGGGTTTCATCGGTGCTAGCTAGCCTGTTACAGATGGCAAGTCGAATAACTATTCTTGAAAGTTGGGATGGGCATGAGAAAGTTTCTGTCATGCGTGCGTAGAATTTGGCAGGAGTTTCGATAATGTGTAACGATGTTTACTTGTTAATTTGTTTCAAGGTACTTGTCTTTTGGCGTTGGTCAATGTCGAGTCAAGCCTGGTTAGAATCGTCTCTGAGACGCTCTTCCAGGCTTGGACTGCAAGTGTTGGAACGTGCCCAGAGACGTAGCGTCGACTGGGCGAGTTTGAGTCCGTCATCGCAGCCAACACCGCTTGAGGATGCCGCGAGAAACCAGCCCCAGTACTGTGAGGCGGAGGTAAGCTACCTAGCATCAGTGTTACTGAATGTGATAACATGTCTACGTTACATGGACAGAACGATTGCGAGCGTTATTTTCTTATCTGCACAGTAATAATTGATCTAATTGCAATTAAATTAACCTAATTTAACGCCTCGAATTTGTTTTGTTTAGACACAGAACGTGCGGGCACGTACAAAGCTTGATGACGCTTTTGAAACCATAGTGGAATTTATGGCAGAAACTACTCATCAATGCAAGGTATATAGTGCACATATTGTCAGTGTCTCCTTTATCTGCTGCCTACTGAAAGTTTAATGTTAACATTGTCCATAATTATTCGCTTCGGCAGCACTTCTACAAGTCCGTTCCTGCGCAGGGGGCCTCTGAGAATGAGGTAAAGCACGTGTGTAGATACCATTCACGCCAGCTGCCAGGGCACCTAAAGGACACAACCTCTGGGAAGAATGTAAGTAAACCTTAATGTGATGTCCTTTGTTTTGTGTTAAAGCAAACCTTTTGCGCTGCCATTGTATGTTCTGTCTGTAAATTAAGAAGGCTGGGGGGACATAGTCTTGTGGCTTTCCTGAATTCTGTTTTGCTGTAGGTTACCTTTCTGCCTGAATGATGTGCTTTCCTGCATGTATTGTGTTCTTCCAGGAGCAAGAGTCATTGGAGGATTTGCACATTGAAGTTTCTCCTGGGACCTATGCAGTCACCGTTGGAGCAGGAGACTCGAGCCAGCAGACCCACCTGGTCCGGGTCGATGCCGGAGAGAGCGTCAACGTGACATTTCACCTATAACCTTTCACCTGCATGGGTCTTAACAAAACTGTCTAATGCGTGAATTTTTTTTTTTTTTTTTTTTTTTTTTTTTTTTTTAAGTCAATGTTCTTTCATATGTATTGCTGCTAATTTCAAATAAGCCATAAATCCTTATGAATTTGAAAAATGTATGTCAGAGTTATATTTTAAGATTGAAGTTTATTTTTTTATAATTCCATGTTTATGCCACAACTAATTAATATATATTTATCAGTGTGTCCAATAAAGTATTAATTTTTAAATTTCCGTTTGGTTGGTGCTGTTGTCAATATACAACAATTTAATCAGTTAAAAATGTGAATATCAGAAAATCTATAAAAGATTATAGTTGAGTGAGTCTGCATTTGTTTATTGTGATAATTACTCAAACAAAATATTCTGATTGGTTCTATAATCTTGAAAATGGCATGCCAGTCTTTTCATGGTTATAATGAACCCTGGTTGATATATTGTAGACACTGAATAAACCAATTGTCCTGTCCACAGGCTCTGTTGGATTTAAACAGCCAATCGATTGTTTTGAACTGGTCAGTTGGTCGGTCTTCATCATTTTTCACCTGGAATTGTAACTGCCCATATTTACCTTTCATATTAAAGAGGAAACTGAACAACATTAACGGCAAAAATGATGATAAGCTGACTGTTTGAATGAACAATCGCTGAGTGAGTGATGTTGTGTCCGTTAAAGAAACTGCCCACGACGCATTAAGGGCTTTGATCTGGCAGAGAAGCACCATCATGTGTGAGTAGCAGGAATACTTTTACCAGTAACAGTGTGCTGGAACTGGACTGCGGCATTTGCGGGTGGTCCAGAATCATTATGGTGCAAGACGTCCTTAATGGTAAGCCTTTTTCCTGTGGTGACCGGAAGCAGCCGAAATAAGGAGCTGTGATTCATTGGGCTGTTGATCTGGGCTTCAGGTGACAACATTTTTGCAGACCCATTTCTGCTCTTCTTCAGTTTTTCTGAAAGCAATTGGGATACAGACAGGGAAGATTTGTATTCACAGCTGTAAGACTGCATTCCATTTGCCCTAATTTGGCACAATTTTACATTCATCACTGATACAATTCATTTAAATTTGAACTACTGTGAGTATTTAATTGATTAATCTAAAAAAACAAAAACATAACATTTTATTTCACCTGTGTGAAAAGGCCATATAATGTCACTGGTAATTCACATTTTCATTTTTGTATATTAGCCCACTAGACAATTATCAGTTCACACAAGCTGTGCCTAAATCTAATCCCTGTTCCCTTTCTTTGACCCTGCAGGCTTTTGAGGAAACTTCAGCAAGGGTTGGGAGAACTTGCTGGGCCATGTCAAAACCTGGGTCAAACTGCAGGTGTCTAAAGGGCTAAATAACTAAATTAAATTAAATTAAAATGAGCATCTCTGCTTAGAAGACATGGGGAATCCTGCTTTGCACTGCATGTAGTGCTGATGCACTAATTTGTTAAAATGTGTTAAAGGTACATCGGTAGAGCTTGTAAATGTGAGTGTGCCCCAACTGAACACTCCATTTAGCCAAGAGTGAGGTGGGGTGTTGGTTGGAGATGTAAGTTAGCAGTACTACCAGGCTGTCTGTGCTGCGGTTCTGGACAGCTCCTCCCCCAGTACCTCCAGGCCGGCCGGCCTGCAGATTTTGGCACGTCCAGGAGGCTGTGGTCAGTGTCGACCGCCTCGCTCACCACACCCACACCCGCAAGCTGAGGCCCTTCATCCACCTCATCGTCCACATCTCCTGTCAATGTGCCGAGCTCCTTCAGCTGGGCATCCACCTTCCTCTCCAGCTCCTCCCTCCCGCTCTGCGGTGCAGTGCCTGTCAGCCCAGCCATGTGAGGGGCTGTAGCAGGCAGACCCCAGCACTCTCTGTGAGGGCAGGGGTGGGGCGGGGCCAGTGGTGTTGCCAGGGTTGGGGCTCGGCATGGGAAACCGGAACACAGGGGGTAGTGAGGCCAGGACAGCCAGCTGTGTGTGTCCCCATAGCAACAGAGCGGGCCCTTCAGCTCCTGCAGGATTCGCTCGTGCAGGGAGGGGGAGATCCACACAGCCACCTCCCCCGGCACCCTCGCCTGGTAGCCATTCCAGAACAACACCTGGAGCCCGCTCTCACTCCTGCCTGGGGAGGGGAAGCGAGGGAACAACTGGGGTCCGGCCAATTTGTGACAAACCACTATTTCTTTATGCATACACCTTTGCTGTTCGTTTCACTGGGCCTGTTGGTCCTTAAGGGGTTTCCATGTACTTCAGGTCACTCTATACTACTCCCTTACCATGTATTTAAACACTATGTAGTACATAAGTAGTTATATGATGGCAATCAAAGTTATTATCTGTTTGAAATAATAGATTAGTGAATGGCTGTTGTGTATTATCTTAGTAAAAGGCAGAATTTGGCAGATTCCTCACCCCTGAGGGGGTCCCTGACCTCCACCCCCTGGATCACGCTGCCCGGGCCATACCGGGCCAGGCTGGGCTCCCAGGGTGCCAGGACCTTGTCCCCAGGAACCAGGCTGTGTCCATGGGCTTGTGTATGGGGCACCATGTCCAACGAGCTGGTCAGCTGCAGGGCTGTCTCACAGGAACCCCCCTCCACTGCCAGCCTGTCAAACTCCACTAAATACACCCCCCTCCTGTCCTGGGTGTCAGAAGATAAAGGAGCTACATTATGCCAGTCAAGGACCCAAGTACACACTCATTACTGGAGTCTCCACAGGAAGTGCTTGGCTCAAGAATATTCTATTCTTGAGCACAAGTGCGGGTCTGTCAAAACAGCAATTTATGCAGAATGTCAGGGCATCAAACAAAAATACAGTTTTCAAAATATTTTGGCCTGGCTTGAATATCTCATGGAACCCCCCATCAAACACATCTGAACCTGCCCTCTCATATCTATAGCCCCTTTAGTGCCCCTCCTACCTGCAGTTCCTCCCGTACTGTCCCCAGGTAGTAAAACTGGTCCAGTTCCCTCCTTGCCAGCACACGGCAGCCTGTGAATAAGGGAGGGGGGCCACTATAACCCCCCCAGGCCCTGTTGCACACACTCACAGCACACTGTCCACCTACGTGACCCAGACAGCACCTGGAATGCAGTAATTCAAAGGGTTTACCACATGCTCCTCACTTCATACACATTCTAAACCTTAAGCTCAATAAATGATTACTTCTACTTAACAGAGTATATACATACAATATATGCATATACATACAAACAGTGCTATCTGTAAGTATTTTGACAGTGACACAATTTTGTCTGTACTCACATTGGATTCAAAATGGCATAATGACTATGAGGTTAAAGATCGGACTGTCAGTATTAATGAAAGGATATTTACCTACATACCCAGTGATTCATGTAGGAATTACAGCCCTTTTTATACACAGTCCCTTAGGGGACCAAAAGCAATTGGACAAATAAACATGATCCTAAATTAAAAAGTCATAATCAGTACTTGGTTGCAAATCCTTTGCATTCAATGACTGCTTGGCGTCTGTGACCCATGGTCTTCCCTGGTGATGCCAGGCCTGTTCTGCCACAATCATCAGCTCCTGTTTGTTTTGGGGAATTGTTGCCTTCAGTCTTGTCTTCAGCAAGTGAAGCGCACATTGGATTCAGGTCAGGTGATGGACTTATTCAGTCAATGATATTCCACTTTCTCCCGCCGCATGATAGCTTGCTTTACAGACATTGAAACTTCCTTGGTCCTCAAGGGACAAGAGCAAGACTCCAAATGCAAATGTGACACCTAGCTGGCCAAGAAACAGCTGAGCAACCAATTGTCCAATTACTTTTTGTCCCCAAAAATGGGAGGAATTTGTATAATGCAATGTCTACATGGTTCATCCTACATGGACATGAAACCCTTAAATGAAATCTGACAGTCTGCACTTTAACCTAATTTTCATTGTTTAATAGTACCGAGTACAGAGCAACAAAAACTGCATCTCTCCAAATACCTACAGACTGCACAAACGAGAAAGGCTGATGTAAGGTGTGTACCTGTAGGGGCAGAGGAACAGAGGAGCACACGGTGAGCAGGATAACGGCCTGTTCAGGACAGCTCCTGCACTGCAGTACTTCAGATCAGAGCAGACTGTTGGGCAGGCCCTGCTTTCGGCCAGGTACAGTGGATGCACCTGGCAGCCAATACAACATGCAAGCTCTTAGGTACACACATCTCCAGCCTCAAGAGTGAATTATTAAAACCTCAGCATGCTCACCTTTTCCACAACTCCAGTGGAGCTGAGAGACAGGATGTGACAGCTCCCTCCAGTGGTCTGAGTGAGACGCTGCAGGAAGGTTTGCGTCCTGCTGTCTGGGCAGCAGGCATCAGACAGGTAAAACACATGCACAGGGTGCACCCCCACCATGTCTGGGAGAAACCAGAAAGGCCCCTCTGGGTTGTCCGGGAGGCCGTTGGTCACCAGATGGACCGACTGACAGGCTGGGTCACTGAACGCAGTGGTGAGAGCGCCCATGAGGTCCCGACCAGGAGAACAGCTGAGAGAGTGGATCCAGGACATCGCCTGGTACACCGTATCAGGGCTGCAGGTGACCATAATCTCACTCCACTTGGTCACCTGGAGACCAGAAACCACAGGAAGGTACATACAGGTCATTTTGCCTGTCAAAACCACAGCTTTTGCAAAAGTGGAAGAATCCAATTAGGGTCAAACATAGCTATAATAGGTTTTCCATTACAGAATACGGTTTATAAACACCACTATGCTTGGTTGCATGGCAACATGTACCAGCAGTGAATGACATCACCTTGTGCGAGAAACCAAGGATGTTGAAGAGCGAGTCCCGCAGCGAGGCCTTGGTCAGCAGTGTCTGGACTAGCCACTGCTTCACTGACCCGAGGGCAGGGTACATGCCCTCTGAAAGGTCTATTATGAAGGCAACATTCCTGTTCCGTGTCCCCACAAACAGGGGGAAGACGCCAGAGGTCAAAGGGGAGAGGCCTGGCATTGCCCACTGGATCCCTCAGTCTGGAATGAACTGGAGAAAAATATGTCTTTAAGCCAGTATCTAAGATACTAATTAAAAACAAAAATGTAGACACAGAGAGGCAGATATAGTTTTAGACATAGAATAGCCAAATATAGAATAACCTACAGTAAGCAAAATGTATCTCTGTACACCTCTTCAGGCAGGCCCCAATTCCAAAAATACTAAATAGCTGGCTGCTGCCCAACAATGAATATCAACAAAACTCCCCGCAAATGATAGCAAACTGGGACCTACCCATGTGATTCTGGAGTGAGATCCTGTCTCTTTCTGGTCGAGGCCAAGCTCTCATCTGCAGTGGGTGCAGTAGGAGCCTTCGCTAAATTGTTTACAGTGGTTGCCATGGTGAGAAAAAGCCAAGGCCATGTTGCCATGGTCTGTTGGAGCGCTTGCTCTGGCAACAAAGGTGCTCAAGGCCACATTACCATATATTGTCAAAGAAACCGTATACATTTTTATTAACCAATGATAACACATATAGTAGTACATATAGTCTGTTTCACAGAAATGCATGAATCATGTTGAGCTGAACGACAAGTGCAGGGAGGGATTATATATAAAAATAAAATAAAATAAAATACTCATTTTTGTAAATATAGTGTAAAATATAGAATTTAATAGAAAATCAAGAATGTATGACAAGAATGACATGAGACATTTTACTCACTTTTACATAAGAATAAACATTCACATTTCTACAAGCATTTGAACATAAGAAAATTCCTTTTCACTGCGAACACTTTCAAACCGTGATTTAAGCAATACTCCATACAATCATACTACCAGCAGCTATTTGTTTCCCCCCACCCTTTACTCATTAGGGTATGTAGCATGTTAAACATGAAGAATGTAGATTAATAATCTAGTGTTTTTTTACTTCTCAAATGAATAACTCAAGACAGAAATTCAGAACTTTTAATCCTTCAAATCCTTCATCAATAAAGTAATGTTGTAATTAAAAGCAGAAATTGAATTACATGCATAATTCCATCAACATTTTTGTTGAATTACATCCATCAATTTCGTAACCACTCTTTCTGTTAAAACATTTTGTATCTCCTTCTTTGTTTCTTATTTTAGACCCAGAACACAGAAGCAGGACATACTGAGGGCAGACAAATGTGAAATTTAAACACTGTACATTTCATTGTGACTTAAGTTTTAAAATTGTTTAATCATAAAAAGCAATTTGTCAATGCAAAAGGACATGGTAAACATAATCATAAATGATCTCACATGTAATTTAAAAAAAAGTATTGATAAAAACAGTGGTGCACAACTCTAGTCCTGGTGGGCTGGTTATCAGTTGCTTTTGGTCCCAACCAATTATCCATGCTCAAGTGTTCTATACGACTATAAACACCAAGGACACATGGTCAGTCTGCTAATAAAATAAAGGACTAGGCTTCATTCAATAGTTACATGCATAAATCCCAAAATTGATATCCCTTATGTACCCCAGTTTAGAATTTTGAAATGACCTCTACAATCACAGCAGCTTGGGGAAAACAAGTCTTCTCTTACATTCAAACAGACTGAACTTCACTCAGGCATGATAATGTTTAAGCCAGTTTTATAGGCACGTTGGCTATTTAAATCACATGCTGTAAAGGTGTAGGGGAATGCTCTCAGAAACATCAGAACAGAATGTAAACAGGAATTATGAGGACAATCCTCAGAATTGTAGGCCAATCAGCACCCAGTGTAAATGTAACTTTGACCCAAAAATAAGAAGCTGAAGTCCAATAGGGCAAATACTGTTGTTAAACAGACAAGGGGAATGACTTTACACCAGGGATCTCAAACTGCAGTGAGGGAGGGACACAGTGCCGGCAGGTTTAAGTCATATAGGGCTATAGCACTGTATCTCCAGCAATGCCTTCAGCCCTCCAGGACATGAGTTTGAGATTTAATACTACCCATCAAGTACATGGCCTACACGCAGCAGTTAAGGTCAAGTGACCATGGTGAAGAAGTGGTCAGGTTGAAGTTGCAGAAGTGAGTTACAGTGATTCCTCTCCTTGGTTGGGTCCTGCTCCAGCAGGATGGAGGACTGGCTTTAGCTGAGCACCACATGGCGGTCGAACACAGACTTGCGCTGCTCCTGCACCTGCATCCTCCAGCGCTGCTGGGCATTCTCCACCTTGTTCAGCATGTTGGACCTCGAGCGTGGCAGCGCTGTGCGGGAGTCAGCAAAGGGCTCCTGGTCCTGCAGGACAAAAACAAGGACCCGCTGGGTTACAGTGCAGGGTATGGCTGTGGAATGCTGGGTTACAGTGCGGGGTATGGCTGTGGAATGCTGGGTTACAGTGTGGGGTATGGCTGTGGAATGCTGGGTTACAGTGTGGGGTATGGCTGTGGAATGCTGGGTTACAGTGTGGGGAATGGCTGTGGAATGCTGGGTTACAGTGTGGGGTATGGCTGTGGAATGCTGGGTTACATTCACACTACTATGCTGCACTGCCCAGAAAACACAAAACACCCGATACACCTGCGGCACATGGAGAGCATACCCTGTCGTCATGTTCACTCTGGAGGAGCTGAGTGTGTCTAAAAAGCCGCCTCTTCAGTACAGGCTCCAGCAGGGTCAGATACACCATGTAGAGCAGCAGTAGGCCCAGAATCGACAGGTAGATGATGATGGTTGCCTGGAGCAGAAGCAACCCCACCCCCAAGTGGGTCACTCATCAATCTTCCACAGATAGCATTAAGCACAAAAAGGTGATCAGAACCAAATTGGACATGGAAGGCTGGCACACAAAAAATACCTGAAACAACATGAATACTAGATGAAAGTTTTACAGAAAATATTTTGTGTGAAAACATACACAAAAAATACAGGAATCTTTCAATTCCTCTCTCAGAGCAAAATGCTGAGGAGTTCAATAATGATTATGATCACAACTCTATCTATTGCAGTAGATTTTGAGCTGCCAGTGGTAGCTGCAGCAATGGGATGGGAGACAACATCAAAATAAGGGACAGAATATGCTGCCCAACCCCTTTCCCCCGTTACTAAATGAGCATTCTTACCATTATAATTCCTGAACTTCTCTCCTCATATTTGCATTCACAGCGCAGACAGTATGCTTCCACATCCCTCCCGTCTACTGGCATGGGATTCACCACATGCAGACAGTTACTGCAGAAATATGTAGCAAAATGCAGGGCTACAACCACACTCATAATGTGTGGCAGTGTGATCTATACCAGCTCTGACCGCATTCAGTGCATTAGCCTGCTTCTAACTCAAATTGCAAACCATTAGGAGTGCCATTTACATTTACATTCCTTACATGAATGAAAAATATAGTTATGAAACACACAAAAGAAATCAACGCTAAATCATAAATTGACATATTTCAGTTGACAGGTTTATTTTTGTTGCTCTTTTAAACCCTGAGTATATATATATCAAAAGACAAGTTCAGTGAATTAGGGCACAATGCAGATTTTTTTTTTTTGCCCATGAGGTGTATTGTAGGCTATATATGAGCTGCTCATCCATTCTCACATTTGTAGTTTTTATGTCTCACTTGGAATAAATAGCTTCACTACATACCAATCCTTCAGCGATACATTCTGGTTGTAGATCTGACCAGGCACACTTTTGTAGGGTGGGCAAATGCACTTACATCTTATATCGTAGGCATTCTGAAAAGAACAACAAATATTTATAGACATCATCAGTTGGTGAAGGTAGTGGCAGGTAGAGTGGGTGAGACTAAAAGGGAGGGTGAAAATAACTGTTAAAAGTTAGTAAACTAGTTAGCTAACAAACGGTTACCACAGAGCAAACAACCAAATCAGATAGAATTGTCATATTCTATGTTGATAGCTACTACAAAACATTACTTTTGAAATGAGGAAAAACTGCCAGCGGCTAACGTTCATTTATCAAATCAAGTCGTAATGATGCATTAAACTGTAGCCAGCTACATGGACAACATTTTGGTAAACGTTATTTAGCTAGCATACAAGAACAGTACAAGGAGTATCTGGCAGTCTGCAGCTAGCTAATTTTGTTTGATAATTTAGTTGCTATTACGAACATGAAGGCATCCAAAACCGAGTCTTTACCTTGGCGTCGGTTGTCTGTTTACACAGCATCAACAGAAAACAAACGAACGAAAACAAGTGGATTACGAATTTGTTCATATTTTCGGCTTTGTTCTAACAGAATATCATAAAACGTTAACTATTAGCTAACTAGCTAGTCTTTCATTTTCAGATTATTTGATAGCCACGTCACAATGTAATCTCAGGAAAAAAATGAAGTAATTTCAAAGATACTTCCCCTAAAAGGGAAGCACCTCCCTAAAAGGGAAGCTATACCTCGAACTAACCAAGAAGGGGCGCTCGAAGCGCAGTTGCAAAAATGAATGGAAATCAACGGGGGAATTTCCCAAAATGACAAATCGTTTGAATTTTCTCATTTATATTTATTTATATAATATATAATACATATTATATATAATAAACGGAAACATAACAAGCGTGTCCGTTTATTTTGTCGCTAGTAATTTTGGTATTTTCCATTTGATCAACCAAAAACTTCCTGTTCCCTCCACTGAACTCTACGGTTCCCTCCCGGAACACGTGTCCCACAAATAATCTTCCCCGAGGAAATAATGCAAAACAAGGTCAATCCACACTTCATGAAATATACTACATTTGAATTCTTTCATCATGAAACAAATGCGAAACAAACGAATAATGATAATGACGTCTTCTTCTTCTTCTTTTAATTTTATTATTGAAGAATAAGGTTTGAAATTCTATTTAGCTTTCATTTTGGGAAGGGGCATATTTCTAAAGGTATAAATTGATGTTGATATATTAAGCAGGGTAAATACTCGAGATGTATTCAGGTGCTAGTCTATGAAAGAATTTTAAGTTTAGATCAGTCTAACATACACCAACAAACATTTGGATAGAAATAATACTAACAATATTAAGCTTGATACAAGCTTAAAAATGACATACCATACAAAATAAAATGGTCACTATTTTGAGCCCTTTTGATTACAGGCATGATCCTGGTCTCTTCTGAAAGGTTACAGAAGCTCAAACACAGTGAAAGTGGAAGCTCTTTATCTCACAGAAAATATTTTGACTGGATACAGATTATTGTAGCTGTGGCTGGTGTGAAGAAACACAAGAGAGCCAAGTCACAACACTGGACAAATCCCCTATCAAATTTTTACATTACATTACATTAATGGCATTTGGCAGACGCTCTTATCCAGAGCGACATACAGTTGATTAGACTAAGCAGGAGACAATCCTCCTCTGGAGCAATGCAGGGTTAAAGGCCTTGCTCAAGGCCTTGCTGTTTTTTCTAATCTATGTCTCGGCAGTTTTCTAAAAAGGACATTTGGAGACTCCAAAAGGACACATGGAAACTAAATGGTCTTATCAGGTGCATTTTGCTTACTAAACTATACAACACATTTTATCCTGGAAAAAAAAATTGCGGTCCATTGATAGAAGATTTTTGTCAAATACCCAACCCCTATTAACAAGTCAATAAATTGAAACACATTCCATGATTTCACATGCTATTTATTATTCAGAAGCACTGTGGCTCCTTTTTTATATGCATACTGAATAATAATACAATATTCTGATCATGTATTTAAATGCTCACCGATATAAAATGGGGTCACGTCACTGGAAAATTCCCTCTATTGTGTTGTCAACGGTGTTTCAGAAATATTCACTCAAGACGAGAGATTCCTTTGAACTCCAACAAAGGAAGTCCTCTATTTAGACGTAGGCCTCGCAAAATATTTTTTTTGTTATAAAATCTCAAGAACTGACTCCGCGTGCGTATTGAAAATGCTACAGTTTCGTTACGCAGGCGAAAAAATGCTGTATTGGTCTTATGCAAGTCACAATAGTTTTTAATGAGAAACTATTATGCATTTGGTCCGCTGGAGGATCCCCCCACACTTGTTTTACCGCCGACATGTTACAAAATAAGGAATTGTTGGTGCTAAAGCAATGGCATCTTAAAATAGTTTTTACAGATAGAACCGTGAGTTTTAACGCTTTTAAATGGTTTATCAAACCATTTATCATTGAACACAATGAATGACTGCAAGGGCCGGTGAGACTTAAGGGGTTAACAAAAACTGTGCTTTATCAGGATGCCATGTTTATTTCTGCTCCTCAGGACTGTAGCTAGGCATCCCTAACCCACAGTTCTTGGTTCTAACTTCTTTGATTCATTAGAAGGTAATACTAATGTGTTCCTTTACGCAACAACTGGGTACATGTTGTAATGTATTGTTAAAAAATAAACCATAAAAAGACTCATCTAAAATAATAACGATTATTGTGCCTTGATTTTCACAGCATGTGCACTGGTCATTGAAATCACTAAATGTTCCATGGAGATTTTAGTTTTCTGAATTACAATTTCAACTTGAATGAATCTAACACAGAATTTACCTGCCACATGCTAGATGAACTGCTGCTGTGTAATCAGTTATTATATTTTTAAATATTTAATATTTCTTGATGAAAAAGCTGGAGGTCCAATTAGCTGAGATCAGTGTTTGATGGCAGCCCTCTGGCTGTGTGGATCTGGCTCATGGAAAATTGCCTCTTAATTGTTGCACACTGGGTGCTGCTATGCAAAGGGGAAGTCACAGAATGTCACAACACAGGTGCATTTGAGAGTTATAATCCTACAACTAGAGCAGACTCCCAGTGCCTACATTTCTTTGAAAAGGTTGTATACATTGATACAGTACAAGTATTTGGACAATGACACCATTTTTGTTGTTTTGGCTGTGTACTCCTTACTGGACTTGGGTGAATGTGAGGGTGAATGTGAGGTTAACATGCAGATTGTCAGCTTCACTTTCATTTATTCAACCCCCACCAGTTACCAGGCATGTTCAATTCAGTTTAATTTTTATCCCCTCCTTCCAAAGAATTACACAAACATTAAAATTGCAAAGCATATGCAGTTCATTTTGTTCAGTTTGCACATAATTCATGCACCACTGAGGCAAGTTACCATGGTCAGGGAAGCTCAGAGAATAAGCTCTGTGTGTTAAACCAGCAACCAGATACAGGAGCTGCCATGGACACCGCTTGTTCTCAGCAGCCGTATTGATAACGCCATCTGCCACAGTAAAGGGTGAGAAACCTCTAAATCTATGCAGAGCAAAAGCTGGTATGCTGACGCAGTGCATAATTCTCACTCATTAAACACCTCTACCAGCTGAATTTCTACAAGCCAGCGCTTCAGCTCCCAGTGATGAATCTGCCGCCTCAATTTGCCTTCAGATATCCTTAATGTCAAAGGGCTTTTACAGAACATAGCTTCCACAGACATATATTTTAGTATTACAAGACACTCAAGCAGGAAGCCAAACAGGCAGAATGTAGAATGATCATTTTTTGTAGATTCATTGGGCTACCACAGCTGTCACAATTATTGAACACACAAGTGCTCTTTTTGGGAAATTGGTTAAGGTTTGGCCCATGTATCTAACTGTTTTTCTTATTGCTCAGCCTCATAAAGGCTTCCTTAACTTTCCTTGGCACAACTCTGGTCCCATTTTGACAAATTCCAGTAACAGACTCCGAAGGCAATCAAAATCTTAGATCTTAGATTGATTGCCAAGTGCTCAGATGGATGTAATTGAAAGCAGACTGATAATTACACAGATTTCCCCTCACGTATCTGTGTAATGAATTTATTCACACCGATGTACAGGGAAAAGACAGAAGGGGCCACATCTTACCAACAACAATCTAGACAGGAATCCAGCTCAGTTTACCCCACTGTCTGTAATCTATACTCATCATTAATGATTCAGAAATGTCTTAAAACGCCTCCGGTGAATCATGTCCTCCCTGTGTTCCTGCTGTCCTGTAATTTCAACAGGCTTTACAAACCCAGTGATAGGTTATCAACCCACCTGCTATGAACATTGTGATACAGCAGAGCCACTCCCCCAGCCGGCCAACACACCTCTCCAGTAAATATTCTTCCACAATGCCAAACATAATGTACATGAAACATAGTGTACATGAAATGTTTCACATTAATCACTATTTGTAATTTTAACATGAAGATAGTGTATATGCCACATATAGTGAAATGCAAAGTCAATGTCTTTATGTTGCCAACAGACCAGGCCCTGATACTTGCATAGCTATGGTACAGCTGGACTGGATTTATTGTTTTCAAAATGCCGCTATTTCATAACGAGAAATGAGAAATGTTGTTCTTGAAAGGAGCCACATACGTATGATTTTCAATGCTTTGCCTCACGAGTTACATTAAAAATGACCAAACAGTTCATCTTCACATTCATTTTATTTCAAGTACTGTGTGCTATACACAAGTAAAAGACTACCACAGCAACTTGTTTTTTATAAACCAGAATTACATTTAAAAAATGTAAAGATCAATGCTTACACTGACAAATGCCTAAGAAAATACAATTCTCTATCAAAACCTCACTAAGAAATGTACTATATTTTTGCCTTTGGTCAAGAGTGGCTGAAGTAGTTTAGCAGTTATATTAATTAAATTCCATCACACTGTACTTCCCAGTTAAGTTAAAGTACATGACAAATAACTCAATATACATTATTGTCAATGAATACAAAGTGCTGCTTTGTTTAAGTGAGACCAAAAATTGTTAAAAGTTACTAAAACAGAATTAATATCCACTCTACAAAAATAAAAATACAGGCACTATACCAAAAAGTACAGCTGGTATCTCACAGAAGAACCCTGTTTCAAAAACATTGCAGCGGTTAAATTTCTACACAGCAGTGCTCTCCTAACATCAACACTCTTCTACACACAGCTTATGTTTCCTATAATACATGATTTCCACAGCACCTCACAGGGTTGAGCACAAATGTGGGGACTATGGAATGGCTTTATCATGTATCATCAGGAACATCTGGATAGGTTATTAAACGTAAGGCTACCTTATAATGTAGATGAAAATTGTGCAATGTAGGAGGTGTACTTTATTTTCTTGTATGTATGAAATTCCTAAGTATGAAGGTGCAGTTTCCCAAAAGCAATTCCCATCTCAGCACTTAATTAATTAAAATGCAGGAGGAATCAATGGAAACAAGACTCAATGCTCTGACCTGATAAAGAACCTTTGCTGAAACTACATTCGCCCTGATGTCATATTAAGCAAGACTGTGTTCTGTGATGGGACATGAGGGCAGTACTGAGGCATACTATGGTCCTCAGCGGCTGTAATGAAAGGATTACATGCCGAGACATTGGAGTGGCATTTTGGCCTTGGCTGTGCGATTTGTAATTAAGCTTCCATGGACTGACTGCTAACGGTAGTTGACAATTTGTTCTGGATGTGAGCAAGCTACCAATACATTATGTGTGTAGTATGATGCGGGGATTAGCATTCTCAGACTCCAGGAGAGCTGATAAGTAGTGGAGAGAGTAAGAGAAAGAAAGAGGGGGGGGGGGGGGGGGGCAGAAGAGGGCTTCATTTATTGATTGGAGGGTGGAACAAAATGTTAGCAATAATTTTCTAAAGACATCCTAGATCAACATGCATGCACTAATGTAGAGATGATTGCTAATTCATTTTATTTTATTTGTCAGTTTCATGCATTGCAGCTGAACATAATGTCAAAGAAAGGACAACAAGTCCATTTCACAGAGAGGCTTAAACTTACATTTCATCCCTTGATCCACTTTCCCCATCAACAAACTGCACCTGCTCCCTCTCAGTTCTGCCCAGAATGAGAATTTTCTTTTCCATATCAATTACACACTGTGAAAAGGAATCAATGCATGGCTTTCATTTCACCACCACATCATGAGATGAGCTGAAGTAACAGCAATTGTGACAATTAATAAAAATGGCAGTTCTACTAATTGACTAGTCATGGCCTTCAATCAAGATCTTCATCTGTTAAACCAGGTGTTTTAGCAGTTGGCTAGAACAAAAACCTGATAACCCCGGATCTATAGTGACTAAATTGCCAGCATATTCTTAATGCCGAACATTATGTTTGTAATTTCTTATCTCGAAGCCTGTTCAGGACGTTAGTTCAGGACTATTCAGCAATTCAGACAGCGAGACAAACTCCTGTTTTCAGGTAAAACACACGGAATTAGGAGGATGGAAGGCACGAAGGAGCTGACCATCTGGTTAATATCTAGAACATCTGACAATACCTTTAGTGACTTCAAGGTCCTGTTGCCAAGGGAGATGAAGGCTTTGTCATTCTCTGCAAGACAAACAGCAAGTACTTCAACACAATATAACTGTGCAACTGCCTATCAAAAATCATTGTTTAATATAATTCTGCTGCAGGTGTATTCAGCGAATAGATTTGAACTTCGATAACTCCTCACCAACGACAGTCACTGCACATTCAACCTTCACATGTCCGAACTCGAGGCCGAGTTTGTCCATCTGTCCCACAGCTTCCAGGTCACGTTGGAATGGGAGGGAGTCCTTCACTATTTTTTTAATGTTGACCTTGTCTTTCAAGCTGTAACAAATATAACTTACCAGAATGCTATGCAATTCAAACTCAGTTACTAAATATATTCACATATAAAAAAAACATATCCCAACTATGTGGCATGCGTCTATCAATCATTTGATTGTGGCACCGATATTTTTAGTTTTACTTTCCTCATGCTATTTTGCTAAAATAATTTACAACATCCCAAATTGTAATCTGTAAAGCTGTAAACTGTAGTATTCCATTTAGAAGGATAATTTCTTTTAAAACAGTCAACATGTCAATTCTGCATCATCACATAACAGAGGGCACACTTGAGCCCAATTAATTATTAGTAGTGAAGGTAACACTGATGAAGGATGACCTAGAAAGCAGTGACATGCAATCCTGTCAGCAGTGAGCAGCCATGAGAGCTTCTGGGAGATGATTGTCATTATGCAGTCTATGGACGGCTCACCCAAGCTTCTCTATGTAAGCTGTGGATATGAAGTTCAGCTGGGAACCGGTGTCAATCAAGACCTTTAGCTCCCATCCACAATACTGTGATTGGCAGGGGGAGAGAGGGAGAGAGAGAGAAGCTAAGCAGGCAATCGCCTTTTCGGTACTTTAAAGACATTCAAAGTAGTGAAGTGGGGTGGAAATAACAGTCACATTACACTTGATGGCATGCAATCAATTGTGATATTTTAAATTCTGGGATTTTAGTGGTGACCTTGCAGTACACATAAATTAGGTCCTCCTCCTCTGACTGGGTCAGGTCCTCCTGTTTGCTGTGGTTAAAACTGTTGTTCTGCAGCACAATACTATTATTGGTAAGTTTTGTTCCTCTGTTGTTGAGCCTGCACCTGGACAAATTGGTCTCCAACAACCGTCTTTGAATTATGGTATGTGGCTGCTGGAAAAAAGAAAAGCACAATAGAATTTAGGAAAAAAACCTCCACTCCTTCAACAATAAATACTCCATTTTACTCATAGAATTTGTTCAGTGGCCATGCCATAAGGCAACAGAAATACAATTCTGGTTTATTATTCAGCAAAGATTAACACCAGATGGGTTTTCAATTAAATTAATTCAAAGGAGAAAAGAGAAAGGAATGTCAGACACCTCCACCAGCTAGGTAGGCTAAATAAAGGAGGACGTCATTTTCTGAGCCTATTCTTGTAATTCATGTTATCATCTTGTCTTCGGAGTCAGTCACGCGCTCAAACCCAGGGGAATATGACAACACACCTCCTGCTGCGACCATAGGGCCACCACTCCGACCTGAGATAAATACCCGATGACCGTTACATCATCCAGTCACTCACTAACCTCGTAGCCACACACTAGGGTTACAATACATTCAATTCTGGCATTATATCAAAATGATTTGTGTATATTATGATGAATTTTGTTTCCAGCAATGGAGGAGGTCCATTTAGTTCTTAAGAATTTTTTCCAATTGCTAATAAATCAACTTAAATAAACAAAAAAAAGAACAATACCATTTTAATATAAAATACATTACAATTACATTATAATTGTACTGATAATACTGGTAGCATTAACAGCGCAGTCCTACAAATGTATCAGGGTCTGTCCATTAATTTCTTGGTTTAGAAGGCTGGTCATGCGTCAAATGAGCAATTAAGTTAGAGAATCTGTTACGCACTGTGAGATTACATTGGCAATAGCACACAATCACAAACCACAAACCAAATACGTCACTCTATACAATGAAAGGATCGGTAATGACGTGCTACTCAACCTAACATTCAAATAAACATAGTAGGGGAAAAGGCTGTAGGCTACACATCGGAATAATAACAAATAAGAAATTAGTCAAATCGCCGCCCCAAAATGGATCCAACATCACAAACCTCACCATTTCCTTGGAGGTTCCAAGTTTCTTTAGTCCGTCCAGAGGTAGGAGGTCGGCAGAGTCCTTGTGGATGAATTGCACCGCCTGCTTCATTCTCCGCTGCTGTCTCAAAGCTGCAGCCTCCCGCATCTCCATATCTTTCCTGTCGCAGCCCTTTCGAAATCCAGAATACAACATCGCTGGTCTTCCTTGAACTGAAATGCTTGTGCCGTAAACTAGATGAACACCTAGCTGTCTGCGCCTACAGTAGGCTCGCTCTATATAACTGGACAGTCGTGTGACGTATCGACGGAGAGAGAGGGGAGGGGGGAGGGGGGAGGGGGCAAGCCCAGGGTAATAAGGGTTATTCTACCCTTGAGCAAATATATCCCTGACACAAAACCGAACATGCCATTTTGTCACCATCACAAATTGGATAGCTATGTAGGTGAGACGATCGTTTCGTGCAGCATTCACAGTTTTTTTTTTTTTTTGATCAAGCCTGCAGGTAACTACCAATATAAAGGAAATGGGGGTAGGACACAGTAAAGCTGGCAAGCTTACAATGTTTTGTATAAAAATGGAGTACAATGAGAGATCGCTTTGAAAGAGGGGTGGTTGTTGGGCCACATTCAGCAGGAGTTTCAGTGAAGACTGACTGCTAAATTTAAATAGTGGCTGAAGTAATGTCATCGTAGAAATCTGAGGGAAAGAGATTTAGGGGGGGGAAACTACATACTTCTTAATGTCCATGCATTGGTTTGAGATGCAAGGCAAAACAGGCAAGTAACCCTGAATAAGTTCACCACAATATCAATCTAAGGAGGGACCTGGCAGTTTAATTTCAAGAACAGTCCATCAATAACTTGAGGGGTCCATGATTATTTTTTCCTATATTTGTTTAATATAAGGTATTCAAATATGTCTGCAGTAGATTAGCTCGGTTTTGTGATGTGGTCTCAGTTCTACCCTCAGGACACACTGAAGGACATTTTGAGTGGGAGAAATGCATGAACTAATAATGAGAAACGCAGGTCCCCACAGGCTGAGAACCCTTGAGCCCAGCTGGAATTATGGCTGAGGGAGACAACCAGGCCTACAGTCTTTAAGGACCAAAATAAGACTGGTTTATTTAGCCAGCGCAATTTGTAAATGCAATTATATTGCGCACGCACGCACGCACGCACGCACGCACGCGCACACGCGCACACAGAGCAAGAAAATCAAACCAAAAACAGTTTACCCTTTTCATTTATCTTTGCATTTACTTGGATGATTCTCATAAATATCAGCTGGAACAAAGAATATTCATAGTACTGGTAAACGAGAGCAAAGTTTTTGGAGCATAATTTTAATCATAACTGACACATGTCCATGATTCCTCAGACCAGATGCAGAGCATCTGTATTAAGTAAAGTCTGACCAGCTGATATTAACAAGCTCAGCTCCCCGTTCAAGGGCCCCGAGGGAGAAATCGGGAAAGACGGGAGGCAGCGTTTCATTACTGGCCTGGGGTTCACACTCATCCCCCTTCTGAGATATTCCTCTAATGGGGGTGAAGCTGAAGAAGGAGAAATCAGGCAGGCTGCCATTTCCATGGCAATTTCCAGAAGGCGTGCCTCTGAGGGACGATAGGCCCAGATCTTCATCCTCAATGACCCCACCTTCTGAGGACCTGAAGAAACTGCCGTCCAGGAAGCTCCCCAGGGTGGCTGGAGGGGTGTGGCCCACCCCCAGCAGGGGGAGCGCCCCAGTGGGTGAGAGCAGGGTGGGGTCAGTGCATGGTGTGGACGTGACCATCCCATTGCAGGACCTTTTCACAGGAGTTCTGAAGTTGGAGGGGCTGTCCATTACACTGCCCGTTTTCTGCTCTGAGGAGACCGTATTCTCGCTGCCAAGCCCCGAGTCGTTGCTGGTGGAGATACTAAACAGGCTCTGTGAGGGCAGCTCTGGCTCCTGCAGCACCCGATGCCTCTGCTTGCGTCTCTGACACGTTCCCTTCTGGCAGCTTGAGTTCCAGTGCTTCACCACTACAGCCCCCTGCCGGCTCGGGGTGGGTACTGCAGCTGCAGGAGAGGGGATGGCTGTTGGACAGCATGCGATGGGCAGCTGGCAGAGAGAAATTGAGTTAATGCACAGTATGAAAAAGTATTTCTCCCTGACCAAGATATCAATACAAATCACAACCACATTGAATGGAGCACAATGCATGTAGAGAAGAGAAGAGAGAGAAAGTTGTGTGCAAATTTTCCACAAACAGTCACAGTAAAAGCACATTCCACACTGGGCAGTTTGTCTCAGAATTGACAAGACACACGATTGTGAAGGTGTTGGTGCCCCTTGTTGAGCTTTTCTGTGCTCTTCCATGAGGAGCCCAACAGGGTTCAGGGATTAACAGAGACAGGAGAGCAGTGTAATCACCATACATAGAGAAATCAGAGTAGAGGAGTAGAGTTGAGGAGTAGAGTTCTAGCAACAATCAGAACAATGCTAATTTTCTGGCTATATGTCTGGAGTCTGGAGGGCATTAGCAGGAAGTGTAGCAAGAATGTGTCCTCAAATCACCATCAGCACTGTACTTTGCGTTGCTACCAATGTACTTTATATTTTGTGGAGCTCCTATAAATCTTCTATGTGAAAGATAACAAAATTACCACTGGCTACTGGCATCAAAGTGTAACAGTTCAGAGATGCAAGTCAGGTCTTTAGCTCAGTGGGCTAATCAGAGGGGCCAACAAGGGCTGTGGCTTAACCTGCAGGAGAACAACCCCGTTCCATGAGTGCCAAATGCTCATTATACCTGAACTTGCTGCGAGGGTTTTGTACCTTCTCTGGCCTGTCCCTGAAACCTTGGGTGTTGACACAACTTAATAGTTACTGTGGTTACCTTAGGGGCAATGGCCCTCTGGGTGCCATTGTGGGTGGGCAAGCAAGGAGCGTGGTGAACGGCTATGGGACTGACAGCAGGTGGGCTGATGAGCACAGGGACCGGGACCAGGCAGTGCAGAACACCACGGGGCAACAGGGGGGGCATCTTCCTCCTCCCAGTGCCTAAGGATCCAATCAATCAGTCAATCCCTCAACCAATCGAGATAAATCACTCTTACATCCATTTGTTTGCAACAGCACTTGACTAAAGCCTGGCATACCTTTCTTGCTCTTTGTCTCTGAAGAAACATCTTTCTGGGGGAGGCAAAAAACAAAACAAAAAAACCCCACTATTCAGAGACATGCATGTGTGATGTAATAATTATTCCACAATTATTACAAAGAATTAAGCCCTCACATTTTGTCCAAGAGTCAAGAAGACATTGGGCTGAGTGTGTGGTTTCATCATCCAGAATGACGTTCTCCCACCTCCTCCTGCCTCACGGATGAAGATATCTTGTGTTGACAAGCTATGGCGGATAGAATTCTGAGAGAGAAAATAATATTTGTGAAAAAAAACAATATGCCGCAAACAAGCAGACGAAATAGGTTCTCACACAACTGCAAATCCGAGGAACTGTAAGACTGTCTCACCCTCCAGCCTGGGTTGGCATGGTATTTGTAGAAGGGAAAGTGGTCCTCCACCCAAGCATAGATCTGCTGTAGAGCTAATCTCCTGCCAGGGGCATTGTTCAGGGCCAGCTTAATCAGCTCAGAATAGGAGTGCTGAGGCCTCTTCACTGGGACACCAGAGGGTGGTTTCACTGCCTGGGGGACAACACTACACCATCACTATCAACAGCTCTGCCCACTGGAGGCCATTTCAGGCCATCCCAGCCTTGCAGGCCAGGGTTCCCACCATATATTTAATGAGAAACATACATCTTACTGTGATTCACACCTTGTAAAAATGTAACCAAATTGACATTCACAATATATTTACAAATTCTTAACCTCTTTAAAAACCAACTGCGTATACCTTGCAACTAGGGTAGGACAAGCAACAAGTGAGATGTATCCATTTGACCAATGGGAAGTTACTGGCAATAATCAATTATTTATTATTTTATCTGCATCATCATCTTGTGAACCACCACAATCGGTCCAATAACCCAATCGGTCCCCCCGCCCCCCAACATAAAGTTTGGAAACCACTGGTTCCGATTCTGCTGCTAAAATGAAGGTACCTTAAGGATTCAGAATACGTTGCCTTCCGTTTCGTTTCCATTCCGTTTCTAATTTTACAAATTAATAGTGTTGTCGTTGTTAAGTATAGGAAGAGGAAGCTTGCATTTTGCACAGAAGCAACTCGATCTACCTTTTGTTGTGATAACGGGTTACTCTTTAGTTTTGACGAAGCCTTTTTTTCAGCCACAATTCCACGGCAGGAGAACCGTCCCAGCCAGTTAATATTGGTCAGACTGTCGTCCAGATCCATCCCATTTTCTGCAACAAAAAAAACAAAAATTTAGTCACATTCATTACAGAGAATGTTTGCTTACTCATTCATTAAAAAAAGCTAAAATAACGAATTCATTGCGCTCGTCGTTGCAGCCTTAAATTCAACAAAAGAGGAAACGGAAATTGGAGATGCTACTGTCAGCAAACCAAACAAGTAAGTTAAACAGTCCGAATTCCATTTTTAAATCAATAAGCCTACCATGTGGGTTAATTACTTATGTTTACCACGGACGCTTTAATGAACACACGCAAAAAGGCCATCTCTGAAATGCCTTAGAGTACCCCCCCACCCCCCAAATGGCAAAATATTGACTTTCGTTTTTACTTCCGTGTATTTTCCTCAGTAATCTTGATGATCGCGAACTGCATTGTCATGTATAATTTCGGCGAAAGGCATAACTTAGCTTGATACAGCCCAGAATGAATACTGTAATGCTTCGATAAACTAAAACAAAGGATTGTCAATTCCGGTGAAGACAGGGATCTTCAGTTTAACCGGTTCTTCCAATTTCTAGCAGCTGTTGTTTCTTAACAGTCCGACGTAGCAAACCATTGAGATTATATGAACCAGGAAAGAAACAGCCATTCCAAACGCACCAGAACTCCGTTATTTAGATTACTGTTTACACTGTACGATCTACCGATTGTATACACAGGCCTATTACTGCAGTTAGCTAGCTTATGATCGATATCTACATGCAAGCCCCGGAGAGTACAAACGCGTGCCATGTGCGCTAGCTAGCTACATTGTCGTATTATGTAAAATAATAGAACCTTAAAGTGTCATGATATGGGGCTGAACACTACTCAATCCCTGATTCAACACGCTTTTTATAAACTCGATAGTTACGTTGTATTTGTGGAGGAAAATCGTCCCTCACCCATTTCTTGTTGTCTAAGCAAAAACCGTTTTGAAATTGGTGGCTTTAACTATTCCATCCAATTGAAATCCAACCCATGATCTCGCGATATTTTAAGATAAGCGTAAAGACACGCCTCTACCGCCATTACGTGCTTTGGGTGGTAATCATTTTTTATACAGTCTATGGTGGTAATGTACGCTCTTGTTTTGACGGAGTCAACTTTCCCAATACAATTCCAATAAGGCGAAATACTAATATTTCTATTTAGGAATTCAAGTGTTTCTCGAAGTCGATGTGCAGAATATTTGTATGCCAATAATAGAATATAATACACGCAGCTAGTTAACTGGTACCGGGAAACTACATTTACTGCCTTATTCTGCCAACACGTAGTTTGGATTGGTCGTTGTTACCTTTTAATTTTCATTATTCTTATTAGTATTATTATATTCGTAGTTGTGGTAGGCACTACGTAGTACAGTAGCAATAGTCTTGGCCCCTTTAGTCATGGTTTAATTGATTGCAAGACGGCATTTCACGCTATTGTGTGAATGTATGGTAAGGTATATTATTTCACCAACAGGCGAAGCATTGGCGATGCATTCACTAAAGAAACAGATGGTATACAGAATATACTTAAGCAAAGCTTTCAGAAGCTAGGCATGCATACATCCATCAGGGAGAATAGCTAGTAAGCGTTAACCCAACGTTATGGGCGCATTTGCCACCATCTAGTGGATTCTCAGAAAAAACTCAGAACAAAAGTAATTTTCATATTTTATTAAAATACAGATTACAGTAGATATATAAAATAACATCAAATTTAACATTAACCAAAAAATCCAAAAAGTGCAGAAAAATTAAAATGACTGAGTTTCTGTATGAGGTGTAGACATGTTCAGCAAAATAAATAAATATAAATTAGCTGGGGCAGCTCTTCTTTATAAAAAACAGCTATTGTAGGGTTTCAATGATTGACCATAAGGCACATTTCACATTATGCCTGGATAATGTACCTTGCTTTTTAGAAATGTAAAAATGTATAGCAGTTCCCTGTGAACCAAAACAGTTTCAGCTAATGGAATTTAACATCATCCTCTAAGCATTTCTTCTCTTCTGGCATGATTCAAGACAATATTCTTATTTTCAGAGGTCCCAAAACACTAGAGGTGACATACAGCACTAAAACAAAACCACCACCAACTCCTCCAATCATAAAAAAAAGCAATTTCACTGCAGGTACTGAGCTATAGAACTGCTGAAAATGGTAAAAAAAAAAACGGTAACCTATATGCATACCAAATCACAAAACAGATTTTTTAGATCTCTATTGAAAATCAAGACGGCTATGCAATCCATATTTGTACAGAACAGTGAATTTGTTCTGCAAGATATTTGTGGTCCTGAGCTGCATCAAAAGGGGATTCTGTAGAGCATTCCTATCCAACTAACACTGGGAATGTCAAGTTTATTTAAAAACAGTACTGGCCATATTGTCCACCACTTGGATTTCATGGCAGTCATTCTGAAGGCAAACAGGCTAGTTAAAAATTACCATAATGATTCATAGTAGCTCTTTCTGAGAATGGGTAAAAAGAGTCTGTTTATTAATTACAATTCAGTACTGTATGATATCATAGAATATAAACTCGCTGAAATTATAAATTATATAGAAAAGAAAACAAGTAACTTTCCAAATTTAGTGGATCATAGAACAAGTGAGACAGTGACATAACTGATAAGATATCCTTTACAATAACGGACCTCAGGATGACACCAAAAAATAAAAGAAAAAGCTCAAGGGTGTTCTATGGGACAGTTTTGAGTTTGGCTAATAACATGTATAACCTATAACAGACAGTTGCATTAGTCACCTCGCATACAGTAAAGACAGTGCAATAGTTAAAGGTTGCTTATCAAGCCATCACAAAAAATTTTTTGGGTGGGAACATAGTTTCAGATTTACTTATTAAAAGCAACCACATGGAATGAAAGTGTATGGGACATCAACCCATTAGATTGTATGTTCACAGGCAGATGTAGTTTACTGGCCGAGGCAGCTGGGGTCATTCTAAATGATCAGAAATGGGACAGGACACAGTAGAAAGCAAAAATCAAACCAAATTAGACCAGCTCATCGTAAAGTTTACAGACTTGATTAATGATAAAGGAATGACTTGCATGTACAGACAAACAAACTGAACATTTTGTGGAATTATCAAAGGAACAATTTGTGAATACCTGTAGTCATATACAGTAATGGAATGATTCCAGTGAATTCATTTACAGAAAAAAAGGAAAGTACTCCACTGTTAGCTGCATATAAATATGGTACGTGTATGCAGAGCCATTGGTATTTACAAAACCGATATACAACCCTTGCATCTAGAATTAATGGAAGACTTTTGATATTCTTTTCCTTAATATAGGATTTTGTTAATTTGTTCATGCAGACATGGGCAGCTACAGAGAAAGTATATACACTACCTGTTGTAAAGGGCATGCCTTGCACACAACTCTTGTGGTTCAGTTCCACATTACTGCTTACTCCCCATAGCACCACAATCCTGATCTGGAGTGTAAGCACTAAAACTCCATGGGAACATCTAAAGCTTTACTCCCAGCTTAACCCATTTAACCATTTATTTTTCTTTTTATGAAGGCATGAACAATTCAGTGTGCCAACAAGTGATTGTTGGAAAACACTGGAGTATTGCTTTAAACAAGCATCAACGCTGCCATTCGGAAGTCCAGCTTATTGTTGAATTCTGCATATCATTAAATAAAGCAGCTTTTTTCATACCCAGACTGCACTGTAAAGAACCAAAAGCAAAATCTACAGGAGACTGTCTCTTGCAGTGCCATAACAGTATTTACAAACACAGGTATTGGCATTATATAAAAAATGTTTACAGTCAAAATGCGTAAGAAAACAGTATTCTGCCTTTACAGGCCACATATTATAATAGTTATGTTTCCTGATCCTATAAATATTTTACTAATGCCCATACTTTATATATATATAAAAAAACTTTTTTTTGTCCCTTTTTGTTTTCTTATAAAAAAAGAAAGAAATGAAATTCATTTTACAAAAGAGGAAAAGAATCAATCATAATAAAACTACAAAAAACATTTTATCATCTAACTGATATACATTAAACTAATAAAAATAAAAGTACAGCTGGATGGGGGGGGGGTCTGCCACTGGAGACAAAACTAAGAGGCTCTGAGGGAGGGGCCTCAGGGCAGGGCCTGCAGCCAATCACCAGCTCTCCTTCAGGTCCTCTGGGAGAGGAGTGGGGCATGGGGCTGCAAGAGGGGCAGGGCACGCCTCAGACAGGTCCGTTTCGGGGGCGGGGGTCAGCGTCTCCTGCTTCTTGGAGCCGCAGCAGGGTTTAAAGAGACGCGGGTCGATGATCACCTCACCGAAACGTCCCTTGTACACGATGCCACAGCACACCTTCTGCCTGCGAGGGAAAAGGAAAGGGACCGTTTGTGTGAGTGCAGCATTCATACGGTGAGTAGCAAGGAAGTAACACACTGACAACTACCAGTACAGACCACCTAGACTACACGCTTAGACAGATGCACTGAACAGACTGCGATGCCGGGTGGGTTTGTACCTTTTCCAGTACGAGAGATCCAGGAAAGAGAAGCCAGACGGGGTGGAACGCCTCTGCTTGGACTCGATGTCTGACCCATCATCCGACTGGTTGCTGTAGCTAGGAGACTGGGAAGGTGATGTGCTGGATGTGGTGCTGTGGGCATCGGAGTCTATGGGCCACAAGGAGAAAAGGCATGTTAGCATAGCACAGAGCACAGTGCTGATCTTTATCCCTTTATAATGAAGTTCATGATACAAATCAAACAAAACCTCAGAAAGAAAATGTTAACTAAAGATTATGCAGACAGTCCATACAAATAACTGGTGGACATCGCTGTAGGTGATGGCAGGTCAGGACATGAACAGTAAATGATCAACTGAAAAGTTATTACATTCAACAGCCACTCACTTTGTCTTTTGAATTTGTGGAGCCTTTTCAGTTTGCTTTTCTTCTTTCCGTCCCTGCTCTTCACCTTCCTGGGTTTGGTCAGCTTAAAGCCAGGTCCTGCTCTCGCATCCACAACCTTCAAAGCAGCCAGGCACACCTTTCACTACAGCTGAACATTTATCTATAAACCACATTATCCAAGCTGCTTTCACCTGACTTACAGTAACAGGTCCGCAAATCAAAGTGGCTTCAACTAAGCATACATGATGTAAAGCCAACACTGTGTTACAATTACATGTATAAATAACAAAACCAATAATAGAAATATTATTTTGGTGACATACATGACTCCAGTTCTTTTTTGACCCAAGAGGAAGTTTTTTCCATCGCTTAACCAACAGGACACAGGCATTGCAGATGTCTCCAACTCGATCTTCCACCAACCTATGAAAAAATGTTAAACAAAATAAAACAATATGCACATATTCATGCACACACAGGCACAAACACACAGTTTGTTTTTAACAGGAGAATGTTATGCAAGCCAAATTGCACAATACAGTGACTATTAATGAGTGAATTTCACGGAGTGATGTGAAGAGACATTGCAGGAGAAAACCAAGCGTTTGATTGTCACACCTACTCAAACTTTATCAAAGGAGATGCGTTACCAGACAAATCAATATTCATGTGTTCTTATAAAGATTGCAAAAACACGTTTGAAAATCAAAACGGTTAAAAATGCCAACAATTTTTAATTAACATCCAATACGCATTAGTGTCATGTAGTTGGCATTTCTCTGGACTTACCCAAAACACAGCCGGAAGGTTTCCTCATATCTGCTGCTGTCTGTAAACCGAGAGCTGGAAGACTTGGTCTTGCAAATGCAACAGCCTTCATTACTCCGATATATCTTCGATTTATGAAATCCAAACATTTCAAAATATGTTTACCGCGCTCAAAAGAAACCACAGAACTGCAAAAAGAAAGAAAATGAATTTTGTTATATATCTAGATAAAATACTAAGGCACAGCATATTGTTTATATGCCCTCTCGCTGTGGGTAGCCAACATGAGCTGCTTAGTGGCTTTCCGCGCTGAAAGGGGGCGGTCACCACACGCATCGATGGCATTCTGTCTGGTATTCCTATTAGTCCTGGTATTTACACCACATCCGATAAATATATTTTCATTATTTAAAAAATGTATTGGTGGAATTTAAACAGGGACTGGGTTCGCTGACCCATTGTAATTGCTACCTTGGTGAATGACGGTATTAAACCGAAAAACGAGACGCGACATAACCTACTTTTCTCCCCCAGACATCGTGCACTTATAAACGTCACAAGACAGCTGTAATCATATCGGAATTTGCCTTCCAAGTGTATTTTACATTTAAAACAAACATCGTCGTATTCTTACTGTAGCCTACTGCTTTGCAGTAACGTTAAATGGCTAATTTACAAAGTTTCGAAACTGAAAGAGGTAGCTAACGTTATTTAGCGCGAAACATTTTAAAATACTAGACATGTATGAACACATCTTCCTCAAATTTACGTGAAACAAATGCGGCTAACAATGTGTTAAGAAACTTTACGTATTGCTTCAATTTCACAGCGAAATTTCAAACTAGCCCAACGTTAGTAACGTTACACTCTACTACAAAAACCTCTTGTTCTGACGCCATCGTGCACCTAGCTAACAATCAAAGCTCGTGTTCTTTTACGTTTACGTAATATAGTAGCAAGCTAAGTTACAGTGGTTGAATAAATAACATGGCGTATTAGGACACCTTTAACACTGTGCGGTATAACAATTTAACATCAAGTCAATCACAATGCGAAGCGCCAAGTCAAGCAGCTTGCGTAGTTATGTTTGGAGTCGTCTCAAACAAAAAGCGGGGAGGTCCTCTTTCTTAAAGGAACGTTAGCTAGCAAACAACACGCATGCCACACTCCCAACTCATTCTAAATTTAACCTCATCGGCTACTCCAAGTCAATCATTATTCCTTAAACTGGAAAGTGCTAGGTGTGTTTACTATTTGAAATGCATGCGGTCTGTAAAATGCCAAACTTTTAACCGCGGAGAGCGCGAAATGTTTCTGTTTCTGATTTAGTTTTCCTACAGCTACCACGCCACGCTCCGCTCCACGTTCTCCCATTGTTGTGTGTTAATGATCACCTTACCGACATGCTTCTGTCTAGTTTTCTGACACGACAGACGTCCATTAAGTTCACAAACATGAATTTCCACACTCCTAAAATGTTAGTTTACAACTTGTAGTAAAAACAGTGCGGTGTAATATTAAGAGCATGACTTACCAAGCAAAAACTTTGAATCCTCGCCGTTTTCTTCATACGACACTGCGCATGCCCTACTACTACTACTACTGCATACAGCTGGATATTAGAATATCATTAGCATAAAAACATTGACACAAAACGTCGCATCACAGAAACACCATATAAGGAGTGTCCCGTATTCGTTTGAACACAAGTGCAACCAATAAGAGAACGCATTGGAAGGCATTTAAGAATGCTGCATGTCGGGAAAATCAGTGAACTAGTGATGATGTCAGAACTACTTTCGACGACCTCGTAACACAATTTAAACTACATTTCCCACAAAGCGCAGAGAAAAGAAGGCATGAAACAAAAAAAATCTATTGTTAAACGGGGTTTCCGAAATGGCGCGAACGGGATTTAGTAACACACAAGATACTTTCCCCTCACTACATCAAGTAACTTTGTTATTGTTGTTGTTCAGCGAAATACTATTTTGCATACATTCTACATTTTGTATGAACAGACTACCGTGTTCATGTCAGGAATTTGATCTAAGTGCGCAGAAGACCCGATGTTTACACAGTCCAATACTAGACTGGCTCCTCCCCCTGTAGACGCTCGTGTTGAGTACGTGCATGCAGCGAGTTTCATTCACAAGTTGGCCTGGAAAAGCCTGCTGTGGTTGTTCGCAAGAACTATTCAGAAAGGAGTGTAAAGGAGTGGAGTCAAGTTAAATGGTTTGTTCACCAAGGCCCTCACGTAGTTAATATTATGCATATATCATGTATTATGTATATTTTGTAAATATTTACGCTACTCGTGCTTATCAAGTGCGACTGCACTGCGAACGTTAAATGCATCACAATAAATCAAAGTGCCATTATAAAGTCGACAGATGGTCAGAAACCCGACTGAATATATTAAATATACATCGTCGCACATAAAATGTCGGAAACAATCTGAAATCTAATATTTTAATTAATTTAGTTGTCTGTTGCAGATCTCTAAAAATGAAAAAGAAAGACCAATGAAATCAGGTGGTTAGAAAATGTACCGTTTATTAATCAAGTTAAATACAAGAGTAACCACTCCTCTAACTGCCCAGTAGGCTACAGAGCTACAGTTCTTATATGGAATGGGTTCCAGAGCAGTTTTCAAGATATAAATCACACCCAGTAAACCCATTAAAGATAACATGTCAATTGTTAGATGTTAATTGCAATCTACTTACTAAAGCAAATCCTCTTTTTTGGTTGTAAAAATATACAGTACACTTTTGCATACAGACATGGAATTTCATTTAATACATTTTATACACTATACACAATTACTTATGTTACACTAACATACATGACACATGATACAAGTCTGTCAAGAAATATAGGCTATCTCTAAACAAAACTTCCTTGAAAAAAAAAAAAAAAACTCACAAGAATCTCATAGCATTGATTTATAGGCATCCCAGTAGTAGGATGAAAGTTTCATATGCGCACTGACATTTTGTCAAACGATAATGTTAACATGTTGTTATGTGCTGCTCCTGAAACTAAGTAACTAATTTCAGTATTTAATCTAAATTCATTGGTTGACCTTCATTTTCATGCAGTAAGTGTTGCATAGCAAAACGGCAGCAATGGAATTTGGGCTGACTGGGAAAAGTGAAATTAATACAAAATGTTCAGTTTTGCATGTGAACCAGACAGTCCATGGCAATATTCAAGTCTAGCTGAGACCATGCTAGTGTATATTACCCATAGTCCCCTTTACGGAATGTCGTTGAGAGGTCACCAAATCCCAGAGTACAGTAGGGTTGAATGTAATGGTTTAATCGGGTAGAGGTATTTACAGGTATAGGTACACGTGCTGTATGCCAGGAGCATTGATAGGGACAGAGCATAGACAGTCTGCAGGGCTACACCAGAGCATTCTACTTTATAAAGTTGAATGGACCTCTAAATTCATGACAATGGCTTACTACTGCTCCATGGATACAATTGTGCAATAGGAATCTCCATTACCTTTACTAATGGTGGAAGGTTGCTATTTTTCAGAGCAAGTAGCATGATATGTTAAAGTTTTGACACTATTTTTGAGCCTGATCAAGGTTTTATGCATTGCTATTGGAAGATACAAAACTATTTGAAATGTTTCTTAATTTTTTCAAAAAATAAGAACCCTATTCTCTCCTGTCAATAATACTTATAAAGCATACTTCTACATCATTTGCTTTCAGCTCTGCCGTATGACCGGTAGCTTTAAATGCTTTAACAACAGAGCAAGCAACTCAACAGACATATCGAAATAATACTGATCCATTCTGAAAATATATTATCTTTCTTGTCTTTACTTTCTTCTTAAATATAGCTATTTACCAGAAATTTACAACACGGCTTTCATTAATACAGTATAGCACAGAATGGGGTGTGTTCACAAAAAAATACAAATTAAGAATCATAATAAAAAACATGTTTTAAGTGTCCAACTGCATGTCTTTGAGGATAAAAATAATGACACAGGTTCATTGCACTTAATTAATGGCAAATGTATCAGCAGCTTCAAAAATAAGCCATTTCCTTTGCTCAAGTCAATGTGTCCATAACAATGATTCTTCAGTGAAAGTATCCGTTATTCTTGCTGGTCCAGGCCCACCAGGTGCATTGCAGGCTCTAAATACTAATGCCTTTGACCAATGAAGGCTCCAGAGTGATGTTGAACTCCTGTAATGTCTGCAGCACCCTGATCAGAGAGTTCACCAGGGTGTGGTCCTTTATGAAGGCTGTGTCTTCGTACATCTGCCCTGTGACCGGACAGTCTGCCAGTAAGGCTATCCAGTGGTGCAGCAGATGATCCCTGGATGGCAGTGAAGATTCAAGATGAAGTTAACAACATTAATGTGACATACCAAATTATAGTCTGGCACATAAAAACAGACCATTTAGCCATCAGATTGCTAAATTCTTTAGATTTTATGCATGAAATCATAATAACAGAGAGTTGTATTTTGGCCCATCCTGGTCATTATTTTATCCATTAGGTATTTTACATTATAATCCTTCTGGCTTGCACTAGAAGTAGTAGTAGTAGTGTCCCATACAAGCTGGCAGTGAGACAGATCTGTTATCCTTCATGACTCACCAACTGGGCCAAGCCACAGCACTGTCTGTGACACAGTGGACAGACACCCCTTTATTAAAGCCAGGGAAATGACAGACCTGAGCTGCCAGTGCTGTCCCATTACACTGTCCCAAAATCCTGTCACAAGATGAGCAATTTGCCACACTAAATTATCTTTAAATGTGTTCATACAGAGACAAAAATATAACCGAATGCTTAAATCGGCTTGACTCAATAGCAATCTATACCTTGTTCACATGTGAAGTTCTCTCATAAAAAGCAACTCAACAATAATAAAAAGAAGTAAACATGTTTGTAGGTTAAACTCATCAGCAATAATCTCTACCCATCTGTCTGCATGAGGTGTATGTGTGGTGAGCTTACCTGACTCCCAGACACACCAGCATCTGGAATTTTCCATCCTTGCCGATGTTTCGTGGTGAGCCGTTGATGGCACGCATGGCATGGCAGAAGTTCTTCACCCGGGTCTGCCAGTTTTCCTCCTGTGACATCTCCTTCTGCTCGAGGTTCTCAAAGTATGTCTGTGCCTTTTCTGGGGTTACATAGTTCAGCAGAGATGGACACGGATCTGATAAATTCCCTGATATACCAAACTCCACCCACAGAGCTCCTAACAAAACAATCAGTTGAATGAGTTTGCCCTGTTTGAGGTTACCATGTTACCATGCTGCTCTTCTGGTATAGCACTGTGCCAAATTCGACAGCTCAATAATGCGCAAACTGTCCATACCTAGTATAGCTATCGGCAATATTAGCAGATCAATTGCTAGCAAAGATCCTGCTACTTCATCACATTCAGTCAATGAGGACAGTTGAATATAGCTGTGGTTGCTAATGAGAGCTCTTACCAAGGAAGTCCCAGATGAAGACATTCTTGAAGAGACGTGGGGATTTGAACCCATGCTGGAACACCTGCTCCAGTGCCCAGACCAAACCAAACTCTCCACACAGGAGCAGTGTGAGACTGCCCCTCTGAGGGCAAGAGAAAAAGAGACGGGTGTGATGTCTTCGCAGACATGATACTATGTCTCTCAGGATGTAAAATGTTAAAGCAAGCCCATGAACATTCAGAGTCTAGTCGCTGGACCTCACCTCCTTCTCTGGCTTGTGGAAGTGCTTCACAATGCCATTGATGGCTTCTCCTACTCCCTCCTGGACCTGGGCAGTGTTTAACTCTGGAACGGGAGAGAAATGTGTAATGCTATAGCAAAAATGCACCTCAAAATGGACCTCAAAGCCTCAATCCTCCCCCCTCAAACTCTCTTTGCCCTACTCTAGTTGGTGTAATCCGACCATGCCCTTGCTGAAGTTGGCTTACTTGGATTCGTCTGTGGAGTTACTCACTTGGTTTACCACTTGGCGAGATGGTGACCAACCTCCGAATCATACCAGGGGAATGTTGCATGGGAGGGGTCCGGCACAGACGTTCTTCGTTCTCCGCACTGGGCGTGGTCAACTCCCCCACAAGCACCCGCTCCAGGCTGCCATCATCCACACCTTTCCCCAGCCAGCGGCCACATGGGAATCTGCCCCAAACAGTCAAACAGTCAAACAGTCAAACACACAGGGTCAAACATGCAAACGAGCATGGAAAACTGCAAAGAACACCCCCTAGAGCCTACAGCAAGAGCCCCCACCCAAATAAATACTACATGCCGAGAGAGGTCACTGAAGCCCCCTGAGAAGCTCACTCCCAAACACAGACTGATATACCAGGACAGCTTCCCGAGTCTGTTTTATAATTAATTACATTTACTCCATCACCAAAAACATTCTGTGCAGTTATGAATGTGGCATAAGGCTAGACTAATACAGTTCTGTTCCATTTCATTTAATTCCATTACATTTAATGTGCTTTATTGGCATGAAAGAAAGAGTGTGAATATTGTCAATGCATAAACAAACAATAGAAGAACAAAATATATTTTGACCAAACAACGTGAAAGGAAAACAAGTGTAATTATGATAATGATAGTAATTCAGTTGCACATATCCTAGAAGAAGACTAATTGGCCTGTAAGTGTCCCCTGCACCAGCAGTCACGGTTTGTATCGAAGATTAAAAAACCTGTACTCACTTGTAGGCATGTCCAGTGATCTCGTTCCTCACCATGACGCACTCCACCAGCCACTTTGCATAAAGCCCGGCATTGTCATGTCCCATCTGCACTGTGGTCAGCTTGCCCAGGTTCTGACACTGTAGGGAAGGAAAAAAGAAACCTCTGTCTCAGTCTGTGAGAGATGTGTAGGTATATTACTGGTGTCTAAAGAGTTAAAATATAATATCCAGGTGCACAGCTCCAGTGGCCTTGGCTCTCTGCCCATTTCAGCTTGTGCTGTAATAACCTTCCCCAACTTCATTTGCTGCTCTTTTCAGTATATATATTTATATATATACACATTATCCATAATAAGTGGCAATTTCACATTCGTTCTAATTGGCTCCAAATTGAATTTCCTCACACAAATCAAAAGTCAAGCAATCTCCCCCTTTTTTCATGAAGCTATACACAAAAAACATAATGGTTCTTATAGCCCTGTTACTGTCCAATGTGACAGTATTTGAGCGTGTACCCCCACAATCAATGTCACTGCAGGTCCCATCCCCATCCATTGCAGGCCCCACCTGACAATATACCTAAAGGCCCTGCCCACCTCAAAGGTGATCTCCAGACTGTTCTTGGGGATTTGAAGTACTCCGGTTTCGGACAGCTCCCCAGAAACGCAAAGCCAAGGGTTGGCGGTGAACATGGACCCTCCCAGTTTCTTACTAGGAATGACCATGACATAGTACGGGATCGCTGGGGATCGGAAAACCTGTCAGTACAGCACTACAAAACTGGGATACAATCTCCAACAGGATTCATAATGCAAGATATAATTAAGTAATTTGCTATTAACTATATTTTTCTTTGATAGCACTGTAAAAAACATTCTGATTTAGTACCATACATCAAAGGACATATTGGCTACAATTTAATCTCAACCCAGAGTGTACACCAGATATAGTTGCCAATGGCCAGTCAGGCTAACATGAATTGTGGTATTTTATGCAGTTGTGTACAGAGTACAGTGAAGCTGTCATATGCAGTTCATTCTTGAGGTTATAACTGCATTTAAAGGGTCAAGTACAACAAGAGGGATTGCCACTGGGTTTATGTCAAAGCCTGCAGAAGCCTTCAAATGAATGTCACCAACTCAAAGCTGGCATTGGCAAAGCATGACCTTAGTGTGGAGTGGAATTTGAATATTAAGTGAGTGTAGTCTAAGCATGGAGTAGAATTGTGAGTGTGGTCCAAGTTAGTTGTGAGTGCAGCCCAAGTTAGTAGAACAGGTGCAGGTACTCACTGATTGTAGTGAAGACATTGGTGAAGCAGAAGTAATCCACTGCATTGAAGGACAGAAGGTGGTAGAGAAACTGCTCGATCTCATCATCACAACGCAGGAAGGCATAGCGCTTGTACAGTTTCCTTTAAAAGCGTAATACATAACACATTAAGTCAACTGGGTTACAGCTGCTAAAACAGGCACCTTCTGCAACCCTCATTTCAACGGGTCTCCCAATACCTGACCTAGAACGGAGCACAACCAGAGACTCCTGTATGTTTTTTAATAAGTATACCTTCTTCTGATCTTTCCACAGGGAGACAAGACTGTAAATATTCACCCAGATAGCTGTCATAGCAAAGATAATTGCTGGTTTCTTTGCCTTACAGCACCTGTAACTGGCAGTTATAAAATGAAAAGGTACAGATATCTTGTGTGGCAGTGGGCAGACAGTGTGATTTTTCAAAGGGGAAATACCAGGGGTGTGACCCAGTTCACCACAGCTATCCCGTAAATAATTAATAGCCCTCATTCAAATTTAATGGCAGACTGCAAAGTGTTGATATTTCAAAAGAGCTCATATATTAATTAAATGAATTCTTGAAATGTTTCTCTTTGCATTAATGTGCACCTGGGGGATGCTGCATTGAGGACATTAATTCAGCACTGAGGACTGATTCATACCATCGCCAACCATCACATGGAAAGAAAGACATGCTCCCTACAGTAGCCTGTGCGGTCTTCAACATCGTTATTATCCAGGTTTAAACATGCAGACATATGCTGTCTCCATATAGGCATTTGATCTATGGCCCCAGTCAGAGCCTTACCCGGACAGAGAGATTACCTCTGAAAAGAAAGCCTCACACCTACTGCCCACATCAATTGCCCATCTTTCAGCATTCAGGGCATTTTAGGACTCCGGTACGCTACCACGCTGCAGGACAGAGCTCTGAAACATGCCTGCACAGGCGACCGCTTGGTTAGACATGCAGGGGTTGCTCACTTGGTCAGCTCATGGTCAGACAGGAGCTGTTTGAGGTGTCTGGAGAGCAGCTTCTTCTCCATGGTGAGCCGCACCCACGCCCTGGCTCGGCCCACATCGGTCTTGATCTCGCCCATGTTCTGGATGTGCCTGTGAGGCAGGGAGGCAGGGAGGCAGAGAGGGAGGGGGGAACAGTGATTAGATGGGGGTGGAGGTGCAGCAGGAGGACCCTGCCCATCTTCCCCCACAGGGCACCTGGACTTGAATCTGGGTCAGGCCTGGCGAGGGTTCTCCCGTCTCTGTGGCGACCGCACACAACCTTAGTTATGGTGTACGCTGAGTGAGAGTGACAGGCCTCTGTACGGGGCTCCCCTTTAAACTTTAAACACGAGGCCCAGGTAGAGTGTGCTGAGGAGGACAGGGAAGAGGAGCTGCTCAGAGCCAGCCTCCTGCCACCCCTCACAGTCGCGATCATGCCGCACGTGTCCGGACGCATCCCTTCCACTCCGCCTGTGCCAGTGAGTGCTGTCTGCTCTATGAGTGCCCCCAGCCCTTCCCCCACCTCACGCTCACATTAGCCCATTTCCCTCCTGCACTCCACACAGCAGAGCTGTGCTTCCAGACAGACGTGTGCACTGGGTTATTCTCCTATTCTCCATTACAGCAGGCAGGAGGAGATGCACTGAGGAGGCTGGGCACCAGAGGACAGCCAGGAATAGAATACTGATTACTTCCCGTGATGTAAGAGGGGGGCGGGGAATGGCATTGTCAGTTTTCTTGAAAGTAGCGATGCTTGCTGGTGTACAGCAAAGCATTCTGGTATAAAATGGCTGCCGTGCATCAGACTGGTGCTGTGGGAATACCGGTGGTGATGGTCGTAAGGCAACACCCCCCCTTCGCCAATGCAGTGCACTTTGAGATCCAGCTCAGCTCTCTGCGGACATTAGTACACCATATAAATGTGCCACACAAATGCAATTAAAGATTACCATTAGTGGTAGCATCAGTTAAGCTCCCTCATCCATGGGTTGTGGGTAGGCTGCTTGTTGATTGTTTGGTTGATCGGAGAATAGCATTGGTATTAAACAGGTCTGCAGTGGATGTGATAGCTTATGTACTATATGTGTACATGTGTGCATACATACATGCTAATGTGTGTGTGCACATGTACACTTGCATATATGCGCGTGCGCATGAGTAGGTATTTTTGTTTGTCTGTGCCTCTGCATGTGTGTGTGCATGTTTGTGTGTGTGTGTGTGTGTGTGTGTGTGTGTCTGTGCGTGTGTGCAGGCGCGTGCGTGTGACCAGTGAACTGAAACAGACTTTTGTCTCTCTTACAGTGGGCTGCAGGGGGTCTGGTAAGTAGGCTGGAAGTAACACATAGTCTCACAGCGGGGATTCCTCCTTCACGCTACACAGGAAGATGACCTTTTGCCTGACTCAACACCGTCTACACGCACGGCTGCCCTGTGTCTCCCCCCAAACACCCAGACCAGGGCTTTTCTCTTCGCAGTCATTAGTACACTGCTTTGCCCACGGCTGAATGTTCCCTGGTAGTCACGCAAACTTCATACGAACTGGTTGTCTTGTTCCCAACAAAAGGGCCTTTTCTTTCAGAAGATAATTATGCAAATAAATGACACTTGCCAACTGTCAAGTGTCAGATAACAATGAAAGATAGAACAAAGAGGGTGTAGGCTGGATGAAGATTTAATTAATTTAGCAGTTTTTGTTTGCCGATTTCTCAACCTTGTCAATATTCTTGGTGCGTGCTGACTACAGTGTGACAGGAAAAGGGATTAAGAACAATGTTATTTTGAACACCTTCAGAGATTGTCTGATTAAATGAATGAGTGACTAGGTGAATTCTGCCAATTTTTGTCCCAGGAGTGAAGATATTTCTTGGCTCTGGAAACAGGAGAGCGATTAATAAACTGATAACAGCCCATAAGACTTTGACGTTGCTCTCTCTGTGTTACAAAAGATTGATGAACTAGCATCCACAGCCAACAGTTTTCAGCAGCAGGCACAATTTATTTTCAACATTTTGAACACAAGATGGCAGTAAACCATATAATTCAGGGGAAACTTTGGTGTGTGTGTGTCTGTGTGCACGTGTGTGTATGTGTCTGTGTGTATGTGTGTGCGTGTGTGTATGTGTGCGTGTGTCTGTGTGTATGTGTGAACGTGTGTGTGTGTGTGTGTCTGTGTGCGTCTGTGTGTGTGTGTGTGTGTATGTGTGTGCATATCGCTCAAACTGCATGGGGAGCCACTCACCTCATGTCCTGGATCAGGGAAACTTTGAGGGGGGGCATGGCGATGCCGGGATCTGACTTCCGTCTCTCTGATATATGGATGAGTCCTGCGGGGCAGAGGGGAGTGATCTAACGGAGCCACTCTCTGCATTCGTGCTCCTTGCTGATGTAAGCCACATTATGAAACACACACACAGCCAGGGATCTCATACTCCAACCCTGCACTGCCTGCAGCATTAACTCCAGCCCTGGAGGGCTGCCGTGTGAGTTTGCTTTGAAGTTCGTACCTGGTAACACTAAGCCTGCAGGTGGGGCATCCTTCTTCTCTGCACTCTCTTGATAGTGCAGAAGGTGAGACCACAGTGCTGATTTGCCCTAGAAGGAGGAGGAACTAGGGTGAGCCATCTGTGACTGTAAGCTGGAGGGACTGCAGGATGGAGCCACAGCAGCAGTCCTGCTCTGGATGCCAGCACACCAATACTACCGCAGGTGAGCTAACACCTGAAGCACAGGACTACCCGTTTACCCTGTTTCTGCTGCAGACGTGTTACCTGTTTGACCTGCAGGCCATGGCTCCAGATCCGCTCCAGCAGGTCACAGAGGCTGGCGATGAGTGTGTTCTCCTCCACACCTGTGATGCTGACCTCTCCATGACCCAGCTCCACCGCCTCGCGCCCCATCTTCTCCACCAGCATGCGCTTGGTCTGGAACACAGGGAGGTTGAGTGATATTAATATCACACAGAGGGCAGAGTGATATCAACAGCACACAGAGGGCAGAGTGATGTCAACATCACACAGCAAGGCACAGGGATTTCAACATCACCCAGAGAGCATAGTGATATTAACAGAGTGATCATCATGCCAAAATCTCAAGTCATGAACTACTACTACTACTACTACTACTACTACTACTACTACTACTACTACTACTACTACTACTACTACTACTACTACTACTACTACTACTACTACTACTACTACTACTACTACTACTACTAATAATAATTTCTTGTGTCAAATACCTTGTTCCTACACTCCTTCAGCAGCCCCTCCACAAACTTCCAGTTGGTCTGTGCAATGACAGAGGGGGACAGGTTGGACAGTTTCGGCTGGCGGATCATGGTGCCCAGGGTCCGAGCCTCCTGGATGTATTTCTGGAACCAGAGAGACACAGGAGGACTGAAGTGTCAACCACACACAACACCGCTCTCTGGACCGTGACAGCCAATAGTGATCCAAGACCAACAGAAGCTGCATCACTGAGCTGAGAGTGAGTCACAGAGAGCCAGAGAGAGAGAGACAGAGAAGAGAGTGGGAGATAGGGATAGGAAGAGAGGGAGGGCAGAGAGAGGGAGAGAGAAAGGGAAGGAGAAAGAGACCTATCACAGCAGGAAAAGTAAACATAAAATGGTCATGCAAAAAGAACATAATAAAACTGAAAGATACAGTCTTTGAGCAGAGGGGGTATAGGGACAATAGTATCCATGGCCACAGGGGCTCACCTCTCTTTGGTCATTATCCAGGTACAGGTGTTCAGCATGCTGTTTCTGTCTGTCCTTGCGCCTCCACTGCGCTGGAGCACTACGTTTGGCCCACCTGATACAGGAAACGGTACAGCAGCATGAAGCACAGGCTCCGCCCACACACAGATTCACTTCCTCTCACCCAGACAGTACACCAGTCTGGACCACTGCCAGGCAAGTGCTCAGTTACTTCCCCCATAATCAACTGAATTTATTATCCTGTCAGACACAATTTAGTACAGGCTACACTGCAGATGAAAAGGTGTTTTTTTCCCTGGCTGATGTCACACCTTTCTGCTACATGCCAGGTCTGAGATTATGGAGAAAACGCTGAGGATAGTCACCTGTAGACGGAACCAATGAAAACAAACTGCAGGAGCAGTCATGGGTGACGAATGTTACATTATCTCCATGTGTTATTACTAAGACCCTGTGTGTGGTCCTCTCTTACTGCTAAATATGCATGAGACACTCACTCTCAAGAACAAAAATGAGGTACAGTAATCACTAACAGTAACAGTAGCTTACTGTGCCAGTGCTGCCCTATTAGCCTGGTGCTACAATTTATTTCTGAGAAGGTGTTTTAATCTAGTGAGCTCCTGCTTTTCCATTTCAACATTAGACAAATGACATTACACACAGAAGCTCTATTGAGATGTTGAGCTTCAGCTGTTTTTAGTTGGTCAGGGCAGCAGTGCAGCCTGATGTCCCAGCATGCTGTGTGTTGAGGCTCACTTGTTGCTGGTGGGGCCGGAGGACAGGACGTCGGCCTGCAGGTGGGGGAAGAAACCCGGCTCGTAGCGTCCCTGCCCAATCTTCATGTCCAGCAGGTGGGGATGCAGGGCCGTGTGGTCCATCTTGGACAACCGCATCTCTATGGTCTTTGCTATGGGGGGGGGACACCAAAAATCACTCGTCATCGGGTGTCTCCATAGCAACAAGAACACCGCTAGGCACCTCCCTAAGAGGCAGCCAGCACAGAGGAGGGGCTTGTGTGGGTGCAGAACCTCAACACTTGATTCAACTAATCAAGTAATATCGGTCTTCACTCGTAATTTGTTTAATTAGCGTTTTGATTCAAACAGTGTATCAGAGTAGAAGTACTGATCTGGTGCAGGTTTTCCATGGCCATACCCTAACCCTATCCACTATGTGTAAAAAGGATAGGCTGATCCTGGATCATGTGTCCTCATACCCCGAGCTGCTTCATGAATACGGGCCCTGGGGTTTCAGTGCAGGGAGGGCAGGGCAGTCTGTGCCCATGCTGGCCCTTCTGGTGCTGAAAGCGCTGTTAGAACACATCCGTACAGTACCCACCAGCAGGCCTCATACTCCCCTCTGGGTAGCACCACCCAGAACACCACACCTGCTCTGCCCACCACCACCAGTTGTTCACATCAGCTTTATAATCAGATTTATTTATAAATTATTTATAAATTTATTATTATTGCCTACAGCATAAAGGGCGCTGGTGAGACTACCCGAGGGACTGCAGGTAGGGGACAATAACACGTATTTAATACTGAAGTAATACGAAGAGAAAGAAATAATACTGAAATGATATCTGCATGGCTACTGCTTCAAGACACACAAAGTATTGTATAATGCCAAAAAATCTATTTAAATCTACTTAGAGGTTTTATAGATCCTGTAAGCTGGTAGATTCTGGGATAGGGGGAAAATAAATCAAATAATTCCTGATTCACCAGCAGCGCATTACTGAGTTAACTACAAATTAATCCTCAGCTCCAAAAGGCCAACTTAGAATTAATTAAATCTAAACAATAGATGATTAAATGTGTAATTAATCATCCCAGTGCTGTATGATCTATGCACATAGTTGTGGGTGTATCCAGTCAATCATTGGCTTTCAAATGCTTTGTGGCCATTTTCTCCTACAATGCACTGCAGGTATGAACCAGTGCAACCCACCATCCTCAGTGGTTGGGGAGGTGAAGTGGGGGGAACACACTCTCACTATTGGGGGACATTTCCTGACTAACACGATAGGGATCAGGGACAACCAGATCATATTTCACAACACACTTTTACAGAACAGCTTCTGTAAACCCATAAAAACGCTGTGTGGACATACATACACAATGCAGTCTGTAAGTATTTGGACACGTGGTGTTAGGACTCACTGGACTCTTCGATGCTGGTGCATTTCTGGTACATGGAGGTGCGCAGGGTGGGCGTGCGCACGTTCAGCATGCGGACCTTATCCACACGCGCGTCGAACACGCGCAGCGCATGCTCCTTATCCTCGTCCTCGTGGCAGAGGATCTTACAGTCAATGAACGAGGCGAACGTCTGCGTTTCCAGGAACCGCGACAGAAAGGGAAGGTACGGCTCCGGCTGGTCTGAGAGGAAGGAGGCCTGGAAGGGACCAGAAAAACATCAGTAAAAACAAAAGATAAACTGCCACAGAGCTGATTTAACCAAGAACCTGGGACAGAAGCAAACAGGTACAATAAAACATTTTTACGATCGTTTAATGTTTGGCACGATCAGCTTGCTCAACCTTTGCACTGAAAAACTGTTGTAATAACATGATTCTTACTGCTAAAGCAATAAAAAGCAAAACAAGTCGTGTACAAACTAACCACCGGAGAGCTGCTCCAATTCAATAACTATAATATCTGCAGCCCAGTTCTCAAACTGACCACAACACTCCATCAACACTCCCGGTCTGACCATACACTAGAGCTGGGGCTTCAGGTGGTCCACTGCCCTTCACCTTGTCGAAGTTCTGCATCTGCTCTCGGTTGGAGAACCAGGCCTCCTTATCCTGGCTGGGCTGGATGACGAACACCTCGTAATCAGCAAACATCTGCGTGAAGCGGTTAGCGAAGACCTCGCGCACATGAACGTTCAGCTGGTGCATCTTAAAATCCTCCTCATCACACAGGACCTTCAGACCCTTATTGCTGCCTGTTTTGTCCTTAGCCTCCACCTGAGAGAGAGAGAGAGAGAGAGAGAGAGAGAGTATGTAGAGTTCCACTTAAATGACATGGCCTGTGTGCAGGAGTGCAGAGACCCTCCCCATGTCCCATGTGCAGGAGTGCAGAGACAGCCCCCCTGCTCTCACCCTCTCCATGCTGACTCCGGTCCTCTTCACCAGGGCCTGGAGCCGCGCCATGGTCTCGTTCTCCTTCAGCAGGTAGGAGCTGAGGGGCGAGCCTGCCACGTTCCCGTTGCGCTTGTCCACCTCGCTGTTCCGGAAGCCTCTGTGCTTGGCCACGGCCTCGCCGTAGCGCCCCCTGCCCTCGGGGGGAACTCCAAACCCCAGCAGCACCTCCGAGAGCTCCTGGATGAACTCCAGCTTGTTGGGGAACTGCGGCAAGTCCTCTGGCAGCTCAATGCAGTGGTTATCAATGTCCACAAAGCACAAATTGGCCTGGAAAACAAGTGGTCACCTGTTAGCCAACAACGCTAAACACCAGCCAAACAGCACATACAACTGCATACTGTGGGTGGCCCATAAAAGCCCTATAGCAGCAAAAAAGCTACCCTTTCACCATATCAATCTGTACACATTGTGTGTAGAAATGTAATCAGTGCACTGTATGTTGCTCCGCATAAGAGCATCTGCTAAATGTAAATATAAACAGTATACCATTGAGTTTTGGTGATATGTTGGTTTGACTTAATTAATCTCATTATGGTTTAGTCATTAGGTGTTTGACCATATTTAGAGGAAGACTTTCAAAGTGTATTAAAAAGCAAAATGACGTGTACATTACAGGTTTTTTCAGGACACTAGACAGTATATCACACACTGCTACCTTTGTGAACAGTACTGTGTTACTCCACTAGGTGGCCACACACACAATAAAAACATGGCTCCCTCTCAAGTAGTCTTTATTGATGGGAAAACATCACTTCCTCATGCCTGGGGACATGCTGTACCAAGTGCAGCCACTTCCACAGAGTTCAGTCCTTTATGATCCGTGCGATTGTGATCAGCAGAGCTAACCGCGTTCTGAAGCAGTTCAGTAATCAAATGAAACTTCACATCTAAACATCTTCAGATTTAAACTTCGATTGATTTTCTTGTCAGAACCACTGTCCTAAACAGTGTTAAACAGCTTTATGAAAAATAAGTGAGGATAGAATATCCACTTATGGGACTAACCACAGTTCCAAAACAGGATTATTTTTATTAAATGTGATCTACAGGTGCGAACAAGCACTGGGATGTTGATGTGAAATATCATTAGCCAGTATATCATTCAGTAATTTCTAATCCTTTTAGCCATCATGACGAGTCACACTGGAGGGGATCCAAATGTGTAAAAGCAAAATTGGCAGCAGAGAGTAGCCGGTATCCACAGTGTGATAAATACTGAAGAAGCACAAGGCTTTCACTCTGATGGGCTGTTTAAGGCTGTGCAGAGAGTACAAAGTGATGTAGGTCCACAGAGAAAGGCCCTCAAACACTGAAGAAGAGGTGCATGTCAATGAATATGTGACTGCAACGAGCAGGACTGCAAATCCAAAGTGGTGGGAGCATTACAGCAACATTATGGGATAAGCATTGCAGAAACATTGTGTGAACATGGCAGGAACGTTGCGAGAACGTTGTGGGAACGCTGGGTGTGTGGCAGGCCCACCTCCTGGGGCAGCTCCAGGTGGGAGCGGTCTTCCTGGCCGTTGGAGTGCAGGCCCATGAGGTAGGGCACGGGCGCATCCAGGAAGTGCAGCAGCGAGGCGGGCAGGATGGGCACGTACACGTGCTGCCACTGGAACGGGAACATCAGCGCCGTCACCGTCTCTGCCACCGTCATCAACCTCTGGTAGTCTGGAGGAACAGAGGCACAGAGCCACAGAGCCACTGAGCTACTGAGCCATAGGCGCACGCACACACACACACACACACACACACACACACACACACACAGTCACCATCAGCTCACACACACACACACACACACACACACAGTCATCATCAGCTCTCACACACACACACACACACACAGTTACCATCAGCTCACACACACACACACACACACACACAGTCATCATCAGCTCTCACACACACACACACACAGTTACCATCAGCTCACACACACACACACACACGCACACACACAGTCACCATCAGCTCACACACACACACACACACACATACACACAGAGCCACTGAGCCATCAACACACCCACACCCACCCACACACACACACACACACACACACACACACAGCTACTGAGCCATCAGCACTCCCACACCCACCCACACACACACACACACACACACACACACAAGCAGTATACACAGATATCACTCAGTCACCATCAGCACACACATAGTCTGCTGGGCCTCTGAAAAGCCCCCTAATATATATTATACCCTTATACCCCACACTTCAGACTTCTGTACCCACACTCTCCATTTCACCACTGCATTGCGTGTAAATGTGAGAGATTAAAACTGAATGAAAAAAACATTGTTTTGTTCTGGGTATAAACTGGTCTCAGTGTTATCACCTCTCTCTGCCAGGCCACTAGTATATTTTAATATCACCCATGTGCTGCATTATGCCTGACAGCAAAAAAGTGAAACACAGACACATATTTTTAGAGCTGGTGATAGTGTACAGGGTGCGGAAGCAGAGCTGATAGCTACGGCTGGAATATTCTAGCAGCACTCCATAAGTCAACCCTCTCAGCTCCCTGCAGTGCAGTCAGGCTGGATAAGCGGGGAGTGGGGTAGCTGGCAGGCAGAGAGGCGCTCTGCTGAGATCAGTGGGGCCATCAAAGCACAGAGCCTACCTCTGAGCGCACTCACACACGCCTCATACATCACAAGCTGCTTTCGCACCGGGGGATATTACATGCATAAATGCAGTGTTTGTACAGTATATAAAAACACTGAGCTACTGCTTTAGGCCTCTGCTGGAAGAACACAAACACACACACACACACACACACACACACACACACACACACATGCGCATGCATGAACACACACAGTTTAAACAGCTTAAACCAGTATTTAGTTATTTCCACCTAAACAGGGCAGTATGCTAGTGTACACCATGTAGGTCAGTGTAACACTGTTTGGCAGATTTGATCTTCTCTGGCTGTTTTTCTCTTCCCTGCTGGCTTCACTTCCTGAGGTAAGCGGGGCTGGGGGCACTGGGACAGCGGGACTAGTCTATTTAAATCGGTGTGACTGGGAGAACAGCAGGCCCTTTCAGTTCATAAACGCAGCATGAGCAGCGCGCTACACTGCAAACACAGAGCATGTACAGCAGTGCTACTGTGAAACCCTCAGACCCTAACATGCCAACACAGTGCCCATACTGCAGTGCTACTGTAAAACCCTCAGACCCTAACATGCCAACACGGTGCCCATACAGCAGTGCTACTGTAAAACCCTCAGACCCTAACATGCCAACACAGTGCCCATACAGCAGTGCTACTGTAAAACCCTGACTGAAACACCTTAACCTATTAGCCTGTCGCGTATCTGATTAAAGGATGTAATAAGGTTAAGTACCAATACAGCCTCAGTGTAAACTGTTTATTCTGTGCTGTGATTGGCAGCTCAGGTTGATTCTTCTGAAACCCTCTATCCTCATCCTGGACTGTGATACACGCCCCATCCTCATTCTGCAAAATGCCAGGCTCCACAGCCTTGTTCTGGGCTGTGATAGGCTCCCCAAAAGGATCTTCTGGATATGTTGTGGTTAGCCAAATTCAGGGCCTGGTAGCAGAAAGTGAGGTCCTCTGATTTTCACTGACACAGACAGGGTGGAACTGGAAGGCCTACAGCAGTAACACCACTCATCCCTCACGTGAGTGGGGTGCGTGTACCACTGAATGCAGGGTTTATTTTTACACTGCGGCCGGTTTCACTCCCTCCCCAGTTCAGAACATCCCCTGTTTCCCCATTAAAGCCACTTCATCTCTCTGTTCCTCTCCACAGCTCACAGTCTTAATTCCCCACAACTCCCCGCACACGCTGCAGTGATGCGACTAGGGGGGGAGGCGATGATGTCATATCCAACCAATCACACGCTGCATCACCACCATCCTCCTTTTCAGAGTGTTGCTTAGCAACGCCACAGCAGCGGACTGAGCAGCAGCAGCACCCCGCCCCCCCAAGTTGAGCAAATCATTTACTCTGCCTTGTAATCAAAATGGGAACAAACTGTCTCTCTGCCTCTTCAATCCTCAAACAGCCTTCCTGGGGAGCGACCCCCTAAGCTCATCAAAGCCAGGTCCCTGTGAATATACGACCCAGACTCAGCGACCAGCGGGAAAGGGTTTGATTCATAACGGTCAAGTGGGGGAAAATTAATTCATCACCCCTGTATGAATGGCATCAGCTTATTTTCTAACTGCACATATTCTCCAGGAGAGCACCACACTAAACCCCAGAGCAGCTGCTTCAGACGGACCCCGGCCTGAAAAGCTTTTTATGAGATACGCTTTTAGAAGCAGAACTAATTTGGCCTTATCTCCGCCGGCAAAAGCCAAGCCGCGTGCACTTAACCTTCCGTCTCCAGAGAACATTGCCATGACTGGCAAATTTTGTCAAGGCTGTAATACGGTATGCAGAGTCCTCCTCTCACCAAAAATGTTCTCACTTATAATACACAATAATATATTTTCAGGGAACATAATAATAATAATAATAATAATAATAATAATAATAATAACAATATTTATAAAGTGCCTTTCTAGACCCAGTGTGTAATGTAAGTGGGAAAGGGCTGCTTAATTGGTCTCACTTAGCAGGGCATCCCTCTAACACCTGGCTCTTTCAGGACACTCATTAAACCCGTCTCTGCGGTTGCCAGATCTCAGAGTGCAGTGCATACAATTCCCCTGTCAGTGGGGGATATACTACCCACGCGTGTGCCTGGGTTTACTCACCACCGAAAGCAAGAGAAAACAAAGCAGCCTGCCCCAGCCGAGGCCCACAAACAGAGAGCCTATCACAGCTCATGGTTTGTTTACCTCAGAACAACACACACACACACTTAGCACACCACTGTAAACTGCTGATTACCGCAAACAAACATCTGCACAGCATATGACACAGCAAGCTTAACACACCCTTATCCCAGGCTCTCCGGTTACTTCAAAAGCATCCTTTCATAAGTCCCATTCCCTCAGTTTCAAAGCCAAAGAACTGAACAATAGGTTACATTAGTGCAGCCAACCATTACAAATAATAAATATAACAATGGTTACAGCATTCCTGAACATGCATGCTATCTGAAGACCAGGCCCTTCCTGCCCAAACCACAAATATTTGAAAAACAATGAGGATTCTGGTCAAGGATCAGGCACATGCAATCACTTGGAAGTAGCTCAAAATTTTAAAGGACTTTCAAGAGCTGGTCAACTTGTTCTCCGCAGTCCAAGAGCACTAAGGCAGTGCAGACAGCACTGGGACTTACACAGGGAATGCAGGGCATGCTGGGACTTGCACGGGTAGTGCAGGGCATGCTGGGACTTAGACATGAGTGCAGGGCATGCTGGGACTTACACAGGGAGTGCATGGCATGCTGGGACTTACGCTGCGAGTAGAGCAGGATCTGGATCTCCAGCAGGGCGCAGGTGAAGAGCTGCAGCAGGTTCTCCACGCCCAGCAGCTCCAGCACGTCCCGGACGGGGAAGTCGAAGAGCGGCAGCTCGGCCGTGCCGGGCCGCTGGCACACGATGGGGCCGTAGACCCCGCTGAAGCGGAGCGACCGGCCCACGGGCGGCAGGGGCACCTCGTACAGCACGTTGTACACGTAGCTCTCCAGCGGGAGCGGCGGGGGCTGCGGCGAGCAGACGGCGCGGTGCAGCTGCTCCAGGGCCCGGCGGCAGGCCTGCGGGAAGGGCAGCGGCGCCAGCAGGCACACGCACTTGGACACGTACAGCGTGTCGCTGGTGATGTCATAGGAGTTCAAGCGCTGCAGCCGCGACAGGGAGAGCGCCGGGGCGGGGGCCGGGGCCGGGGCCCGGGGCGGGCCGGGGGCCTGCAGGATGTCGTACTGCTCGGCGTTGTGCATGTGGTACAGGGTCTGCATGGCGCTGCAGATCTGCTTGCTGGTCACCTCCTCGTAGAAGGTGAGGGCCGAGCCGAAGGTGCGCGAGCCGTCCTCCCGCGTGATGATGAAGGAGTGGAACTGGGGCTCCCGCGAGTCCGCCTGCGTCCGGAACGACAGGCCCTTCGGCATGCAGAGCTACGGGGGGGGGGGGAGAGAGGGAGAGAGACAGCTCAAACCTGTACAGTCTACACACCACATCTACAGCTCAAACTGTACAGTCTACACACCACATCTACAGCTCAAACCTGTACAGTCTACACACCACATCTACAGCTCAAACTGTACAGTCTACACACCACATCTACACCTCAAACCTGTACAGTCTACACACCACATCTACAGCTCAAACAGTACAGTCTACACACCACATCTACAGCTCAAACCCACCATGCCCACGGCATCCTGGTCAAACGGACTCCACTCCACATTCTCAGGGTAGTGCGCCAGGACCTTGGACTTAAACGTCCTCCGCAACGGACTCTGCTCAAAATTCTCACCTGGAGGGGAGGGGGAGAAAGAGGGAAGGAGGTAGAGAGAGGAGGGGAGAGAGAAAGAGGAATAAAAAAAGAGTCACATGGAGGAGCATGTGGATTATATGGGAAACGGGGTGAGAAATAGCCCTGTGCAGGGAATGAGCAGAGTGGAGGAGCAGCTGTATTGTTTAAAAAGCTGCCATCTTCAGGCTAGAAAGCATGCCGAGTTTGTGCAGCCAAGAGATCATCGATACAGCTGCCAAATACTGAAGAGGCTCAGAATGACTGTCTTAAAAAGTAAAAACAAACATGAAACTTTTGAAAGGAACTTCACTGCATAAATTTAAGATGCATCTCTTCCATCACAACTGAAGTACTACTTTAACTTGGTTTGTCACATTTTACCCTGATCTGTTCCTTCAGATGCAGAGACCCCGGCAGCATTTAAAACAATACAGCTAAATCAAAAGCCCGAAGTTCCTGTGAGCTCCCCCACACAGCAGAGAGCAGATTTAAACCCAGAGTGAAACAGGCAGAGCAACACGAAGACGCGGTTGGAAGCTCATTCAGAACGGAGGGCATTAAACACGGACAAAGCCAACGCCACAAGCAGCAGCAGTGTGCTTTTACTGACAGTAGGAGGCGCTGTCTGCCAAACAGACTGGCTGGTTGATCAGTAGCTGCGGGAGTAAGTGGAGAAAGAGGAGGATGAGAAAGGTCAGCAGGAGAACAGCTCCCAGAGTTCCCTCCACCTGCGCAGGTGAGCGCAGCTTGGAAAAAGAAAAGCCGTGTGCTGTGAAAAGCTGGTGCTGGGTTAAAGGTTAAAGGTAAAAGGGAGAAGCAGACAGGAGGTCCGTGGTGGGGTTACCTTCACTGGCACTGGCTGGCCTGCCCCGGGACTCATCTGTGCGTTTAGAGGTCGTTACATACTGGCATAAAGCTACACAACAGATAAAACAACAATTACATTAAACGTATTATCTCACTCCTCACAGCAGACCTGGGTCAGTTACGTCGTGTTTTTGAATTTAAATACTCCTCTACACTTTTACTGAGTGTATTGAAACCTATGAAATACTCTCACAAAGTGCAAGTCCCACTTTCTGGTGTTCTTGTTTGCCTCAATTGCACCAGGCAAGATCAATCGAGCACAGAAAAATATTTGAATCCAAAACATTACATAATTGATCCAGGTCAGCCTTACAGTACTGCTAACCCAGTTGTCTTATCGACGCTCTCTCAACGTTGCTGCAATGTTAAAGAAACATCACAGCAATGCATGGGGACACAGAGACCAGGCCTTAAACATGTTTTAAACCACCAGGCCAGAACCCCACCCCCAGCCTTATTAACACTTAGCAAAGGACCCATCCCCCTGACCCAATCCTGACTCACTGTTACCTGGCAACCTACCTCTCTTACACAACCCCCAGGTCAACACGCACCCGCCAAATCTGTCTGCTTACATCACACCTCTTCACAGGCCCATCTCCCCTGACAGAGGCTGTGTCAGAGAGGGTGGGGGTGCTGATTTTCATTACTGATACAATGGTGATTCATTTATGGAAACTGTACTAGGCTGGACCTCGCACTTAAAGGTAATGAGAATTGTCAATTAACTGGAAAATACTGGATAAGATCGAGTTGCCTGTCATCCTGGCCTAAATTGAGTGCCATAATGGAAATTAAGCATTCTGAGTTGTCCTGTAGCTATTAATGTCATGTAATCGCTTTGATGTGTGGCTCTGTGTGTTTGTGACTCATTCATTCAGGAACCTCTTGTACCTGTGAAACAGCAGCTATGGGGTGGAACAGCAGAAACACACATAGGCCCATGTTATGCATATGTCCAATACAGAACAAAAATAAAAATTAGTATTAAACAAAAAGGATGAAATTCTGTTTGAATTCAGTTCCACTTCTCACAAACCAATACCAGCTGCACCAATTCCACTGATGATGAAAATCAATATTGATATTTGATTTTGAAGATATTTACCCACCTCTAGATATCTGTGGCAAGGGCTCCTATTGCAACACAGATATGGCTGTGTTAAAATGTACGCAGTCACGAGATACCAAAATGTTAATGTACTATCACACATGGATTACTGTGCTGCTTCATTTAGCTTTGCTTTCAGCCTACTTCAAAGCACACTCTCTATAAAGACTACATTTCCCAGAACTCTATTTCCCCACGGAGTACATCAGCTCTTCTATTGAGCAGCTGTGGTCTGTCTAGACACTGTGAAGCCAAGTTAGGGACAACTAACTAACTAAGTTGAAAAAGGAGCACAGCACATAGCTGGGCAGGCTTGGGTCACTTCTAATGAGACATTTACATTTTATCCCTGACCCGACCCACCCCACCCCTGCAAAACTGTGCGATATACTTTTTCACATACTAGTTTTTCCAGCAGTACCAACTAGAGTGATAAGACAGATTGAATGCTCATTCATATACACTCAGTGAGCACTTTATTAGGTATTTATTAGATGTATTTTTTTAGACGAGTGCGGTAGCCTATGCACTTAAGAGTTATGATGTTTTGTGTGTTCAGAGAGGCTCTTCTGCATACCACTGTTGTAATGTGTGGTTATTTGCATTATGGTCACCTTCCTGTCAGCTTTGACCAGTCTGGCCATTCTCCTCTGATGTCTCTCATTAACAAGGAGTTTCTGTCTGCAGAACTGCTGCTCACTGGATTTCTTTTGTTGTTTTTTTGCACCATTCTCTTTAAACACTAGAGACTAGTGTGTGTGAAAATCCCAGGAGATCAGCAGTTTCTGAGATACTCAAACTACCCTGTCTGCCACCAACAATCATTCCATAATCAAGTCACTCAGATTACATTTATTCCCCATTCTGATGGTTGATGTGAACATTAACTGAAGCTCCTGATCCGTATCTACATGATTGTATGCATTGCATTGCTGCTATACAATTGGCTGATTAGATAATCACATTAATAAGTAGGTGTAATAAAGTTTTCTGTGAATGTATATAATTTTACAGGTGATCTTTTGTTCATCTTTATTCTGTATTGAAGGTAAATTAATGGACATCTTTCCAGGCTTATGCTAAACATGGTGAGGACTGAGTGGATTGGTTGGGAATTAGTTCTGCTTTAATCACTCTTACTGTAAACCCATCTTATCCACCTGAGCCGAGGGAGTCCCCAGAATCCCCGGCACCTGGCCCAGGATCAGCCATCACTGCGCTCACTCCACGACCTGGACACTGGGCTGTGATTTCAGCGGGAGCCAGAAAACCAGCACCCGAATCAAGAGCTCAGGCCAGAGATCCACAGGCCAATAGCATCCCCCTCTCCAGGCATAAGCAATCAATTATGGGAGGGGCATTGCAGTGCGCAATAACAGTCACGGACGATGGGGCTTCTGGTGGAAGAAAAACAAGAAGGCCTGACCTCGTGTAACCTGAAGAAATCAATACCAAGCAAACAGGGGAAATCTGTGCACAGACCAGAACACTGGGCACTGTGGGGTGACATAATGGTGCTATTCTCATCTTATTATTTGATGAGCAATAACTGGCTGGCTTTTCCCTGACACACCATTACAAATGAGTAATTCTCATGAGTCACATTTGCTCTGTGAAGGGATTCAGTCACAGTAACGAACGCTCAATAATTATCCCCATCAACTGGATTTTATTTCATATGTCATCATTGTGGGGTTATCTTAGGGGGAACGAGGGAATAGCATTTAAGAGTCTAAATAAATCACAAATGAAAAGATAAAAATATAGCATATATTTATAGTTTTATAATCAGCCTCCAGATACACAGTTGCCAAGGCACATAACGTCTACATAAGAGCAAGAGGGTCACAGCAGGGCAAAGTGAAGGGAACCTGTGAGAGAACCTGAAGAGATTTAAAGCTGAAGGAATCAGGGTGGTCTTTCACACCTGGTGCCTGGCTGTACAGTGCTGCTCATCTGTGAGTCATGTGCTCCCGTCAGGCTGTAATGCAAAACTACATCAGAGCCCCAGAGGCTGCTGGGAAAGGAGACAGACTAACACCACCTTTCTAACAAGCTTTCGTCAAACAAGACTTTTTTGTGTATGGCCTCGAAAAGCAGCAGGCACAGTACATCTGGCTCATTAGTCACTTCGGCAGCCACACAATAAGTCACACCCATGAGCCCCACAACACCTGAGACCCCTACACAGAGCTGAGCGCAGGGGGACCGGACAGGGACACGTCAATCAGGAGAGGGACCAGCTTCAGCTGTGTGGACTGGACTTCAACATAAAACCTGACAAAAACAGTCTAACCGTTCAAATTTCTGATAAAAAAAAGGGCAGTGTGCAAAGTGAGATACAGGAGAGTACAGACACAGAGCGGTGTAATGTGAGAGTACAGACACACAGTGTGGAGGGGCTGCTGATGTAAATGGCATTGTTGAGATCCTGGAATATTGCAGAAACGGACCAGAAAGGGCGCCCCCGGCTGATTCTCGATCTAGTGCCTTGATACCATGACAACACCCGTGTGGATTGCGGAGGCGGTCATGCGTGAACCTGTAGCACCTGCCCACACTTCTAAATGCCTCCTCCCTCTCTTCCCGAGAGAGCAGGGGGGGCATAAATGGGGACAGAGAGGGTGAGTGTGTGAGGGAGAGAGTGGTAAGAGAGAATGAATGTGAATCAGAGAGAGTGTGAGTGAAAGAGAATGTGGGTGAGAGAGAGAGTGGGCGAGAGAGGGAGGCAGGGATGGATGATGACAAAGATGTGGCCAGCCATCCCTAGAGGGCAGTTCGCTTGGAATAACGGCTTGTGGGAAATGTTTGGAGTTCTCAGGAATTGGGCTAAGAGCGTCAGCGTCCTGCTATGCGACCCTGCTGGCCTTCCTTATCGTAGAGTCTGGCTCTACATCGCTGGTCACACAGCCCCAGTGTGACACCGAGGAGCTGGAAAAAAGCCTGATTAGAAGGTGTGAGTTTGTGCAGTCTACGGGGAGGGGACCGATACGGTGGAGTGCTACACGGCTGGGAGAGAATACGCTGACATATTGCCACCGCCTGACACGCAAAAATAAATGACCATATAAGGGCACAGAGGGCACCGCAGTGACCTTAGGGTCATGACAGAATGAGAGAGATCCACTGAACAATCAATTCCCCCCTCCCACAATGAGGTCACCATGGTTAGCCTCTTTCACAGCTCACAGATCCACCTTCAACCTCCACTCAACAGTAAAGGGAGAACTCAATTAATCATCACATGATAAATGTGTTTTTACTGAAATGTGTCACAAGACTCTTTGTGCATAGGTGATGCTGCTGCTCGGTGGATGGTATGCAGGATTAGTGGATTACTGGGTGACTTGTCTGTCAGTGATGGATTATGGGTAGCTCGTCCAGTGGTGACTGTGGATAGACTGTGGCACTGCCCAGTGTGACGGCCACAGCCATTAGCTGATGCACTGGGAGTTCTGCATGTCTGGGGTCCATTGGGAACCCGGAACTCAAAGAATAGCAATCAAGACAATGAGAAGCAGAACTCTATCAGTGAACCTTAATGTGACACAGACACAACACAGACAAATGCAGACACAAAGCAGACAAAATGCAACAAAATGCAGGTGCAGCTGCAGTTGAGCAGCCTCTTGCCTAGGTGCACTGTGCTGGGTATGCAGTGCATCTGTTCTACACAGAGACTGGGCTCTGTTGGCTATAGCTGCACTGTAGAAACATATTGCAGCAGACAGATCATTGGTTCTCACAATTCCCACAGCACCTAATATGAACATTCCAAAGCCAAAATCCGACTTAAAGAACCACTTATGTTGCTGCTATACCCTCCTTTGCAGCTGTTCTGTTAAATGAATGTACTGTAGTGTAATGCCATGCAATCATCAGATAAACTATTCATAACAAATTAACTTCTGCGCAGCAGCAGACAGCTGTGGCTGTTTTTATATCATTCCATCTACGGTCACGTCGAAGAGAGCGTGAGGGAAGGGGGGAGCAGATTCGGTTTCCTGAGAGAACGGAAGCAGATGTGAGCAGTCCCCATGCCAGCAGCCTGTCCCTTTGTTTGTGTTGTGATCTCTGGCTCTCCACTGTGGAATCTGGAGGAGAACTGTTCCCGTCTCAGACAGTGGTGAGGAGGATCTGCACAGCGTCTGCTGTCCCTCGACAGATGTGCTGATGTAACCAAAGTGATGGAGCCAACTGGCTGAGTAAGTCACTGTAAACACCCCCCCCCCGAGCCATCCTACACCTGCCTGAAATACTGTACCTGCCTGGAATACCACACCTGCCCGGAATACTGAACCTGCCTGGAAGACCGAATACACACATACAGAAGTACAAACACAGACACACACACGTAGTGTTGAGTATTGACAGTAAAATGGCCCTGTGTGTTTACTTCCTTCCATCAGAGTTTCTCTGAGACCAGTGCAGTGCAGGAAGAGCCAGTAGGGCAGGTTCAGGGAGAACATAGCTCAGAACACTAATTGCTTGGAGGAGTGTCCTTACCGGTGAGCATGGGCCAAACCAAGCCAAACCAGGCCAAACCAGGCCTGCATCCAGGGGGTTACTCTCGAGAGGGATCCGAAGAGGGATGTATCCAGAGAAAGCGGGTGGAGACACAGGAATGCACTGTGCAGCCAGCTCTGCACAGGTGCACCGGACCCCTGCCAAACCTACTTCCCATAAACTGCAGCAGCACCACAATGTCTGCTCCAATACACAGGAGAATTATCAGGGGCTGAACTATCCCTTTCAAAGAATGTGTGTGTGTGTGTGTGTGTGTGTGCGCACGCATTCTGACTTTTAAAAAAGCCTACAGTTTCAAACTCAAAAACAAATCAGGATTATGAGGCCAGGCCATAGAATTTTGAAACGCATCCAAAACACCCACAGTAAAAGATGAGCACCATTCCTGGAGACTAGAAAACCTCAATTATATGAGTCCCATTATACAACGTCCCTTGGACTAATAATGCCTCTGGCTATAATTAACATTTTTTACATGGCTGTGATATTACCACCTGACTGCTGCTCTCTTTAGCGAGCAGCACCTCTCCTCTGAATGGTCACTCCTCTGCACACAGAACAGAGAGACTGAGCAGGGATACCTCTTCCCAGGGACGCCTCACACAAGCCCTCACCGTTGAAGCACACTCCTTCCAGAGCTGCTGCGGTCTGAACGTTGTTCTGCCTGGTGAAACTGAACCAGATTCCCCTGATGCAGCTGCTGTTATGGACTCAGGCTTGTTGTAATTCAGTGTTCCCGTATCACACTGAGAGAATGGGGACACTCATCCTGGCTATGGGGTTCTTACACTTCAGGACTGACAGGCAGGAGCATGTTTCATTCTGCAAGCACATCCCTCACTGGTGGGGTGGGCAAAACAGGATACATCCGATGATATTTACTTGTTGTAAATGTGTGTTATTTTGTACAACTTTCCACAGATACTGATTACTAACTGTGTTGTTACTGCGCAACATCCTTCAACGCAAGTTTTGACAAAAACAAACACCTGTCTCTGTTAAGAACGCATTAGTCTCAGTGATACTTTGGGGGTAAGAGGATGTTCAAACATGCATTTAAAAATTATAGCATTTCACTTGACCCACGGAAACTGTATCCTGGGGACTTAAAACACATTAATATCATTTGAATTATTAAATGAGAGCAGGGAGAGCAAGAGTGATCAGAGATAGAGGGACGAAGAGAGGGAGAGATAGATAGAGAGATAGATAGATATAGAAAGAGAAATAAAGAGATAGACAGATAGACAGACGGATCGATAGATAGAGAGCGAGACTATGTAGGTTTCAGCTTGACACTGAAAATTCCATCTCTGCCACAATTGGGCCTGAGTGTTTGAATTTGGCTGGCTCAGTTTGAGTATTCATGAACAGAGAACAGTGAATGACAGAACATCAGAACGCAGTAGCAGAATGCAGACAGTGCTGCCAGGAAGTACACAGGATAGGAGGACAGCAGCACCTACACATTTGGCCACTACAAAAAATACCTGTGACATCCTTGCATTTCTCTGCCAAGGTGACATCATCTGTAAAGACTTAGAGTGGCAGGGCAGCCAGAGGAAATGGTAGCCGATTGGTGCTTAAATTCCCAGCTGCTCACCTTGGTGCAGACAGGCTGCAAACCGACCAATCCGAGCTCTACAGCAGAGAGGCCTCATACATATGCTAATCAGCCTGTCGCTCAGCACTAAAGGCACTGCAGAGAGAGCTCTGCACCTAAACGATGGGTCTGTTCCAAACCCGGCCAGAGCCTGACAAAACTAACACTGCCACTGCTGCGTTCACCAGCTACAGGCACGGCTTGTGCTAATGACACAGAAGCACCTGCTAATAACTATTAAATATGTAAACCATAGCAACAAAAATGCTTTTAATCCATTCATTTAAATTCTTTTTGTTTTTTTTTGTTTTTTTGCATATGCCAAATACACGTGTGAAATATTAATCAGCAAAAAAAACCTGCTGAATAATTCATTCATACATTTACATTTTCATACATTTACATTTTTTGTACAAATCAGTACCATATACAACACTGCCGTTTGTTCTGCTCTGTTCTGTTCAGATGGTTCAGAAATTTCCCCAGACTTCAAAAAGCTGATGAATAGATTTACCTTCTCTTTATCATATTATTGGAGAAAAAGGGGTGAGGTGGATGTATATTAACAGTACCTGCTGGGCTTGAAAAGCTCTGTATGCAGAATTCGATTTAAAAAAATCCAGAGCAAAGGGATCAGTGACTCCCTCAGCTCCTGTGGGAGAATGAGAGAAATCAGAAGAGAGAGAGAGAGAGAGAGAAAGAAAGAAAGAAAGAAAAGAGAGAAAAAGGGGAAACAGGAGAGAGTTCTGCGCAGTGGCAGTCAGACACACCACAGGCTGTAATCAGAGAGGGGTGAATACACTGACACTGACTACATAACATGGGTGAGTGACAGTTAGCCAAAGTCCACTCCCACTGCCTGAATAGGCTCCACCCCCACTGTGTTGCTTTACTCATAACCTCTCAGAACCACTGCTGCAGCCAGGCTCCACAGTGCTAACCTATAGGCAATGGTAGAGCTGCCTCAGAGTAACAGACAAACCTGCACAGGCCAGAGAATACAGAGAGTCCCGCAATACTAAGCTGTGTTTCCCACACCGCTCACACTGTTGCCATGCTACATAACAGTGTTATCAGTGCTCAGTCACTGTGCTCATGGGTATTCTCCCTCTAGCCAAACCAGCCAAAACCAGCAGATCCCAGCAGGAGGGCAATGCTAGCCACGACATAATTTATAACTCATGTAGTTCCATTGTGGATCAGTAACATGCATGTAGAATTGGACATGGCAGATAGCCTCTCGTTCTCTACCAGTCTTATGGGGGCATCAGGAGTTTGATCCACACAGTAACACTGTGCCAATGTCATTGTAAACATCAATTTAATTACCTGCAATTTAGGAATAGAAAAGCTTTGGTTGGGGTTTAAAACAAACCTTCTGTCCTAAGTACATTGTTGTAGCACACAAAACTAAACACCAATTACATTACATCATGCCCGCACTTTGGTGGGAATCATGCTATAATGCCATCCATGGAGATTGCCTGTAATACTGTGGATAATCTGATACTCCTGCCTCTCTCAAACAACAAAGATATTTCCACCCCAATTGGCTCAGATGCACCACTCAGGCGAATGTGTAGGTTGAAAGTAAAATAATTCTGCCTGCAGCATCCTTTACGCACAGTCACCCAAAACCAGAGACAGAAGATCACAGAGACAGAGAGGAGAGCTGACAGAAGGTGGTTGAATTACATTTACATTTTACATTTTAGTCATTTGGCAGACGCTTTTAATCCAAAGCGACTTACATTCCACCCTCCCATCGCCCCACACTCCTGAGGATGACTCAGGCAGAAAGAGAGGTCGTTCAAAGGTATGCCAAGGGGCCTGGATGCTGAACGAACTGGTTCTGCGTCTTTAACGGCTCCTGAGGAACGCGTTTGTCAGCAGCACACACCCCCGGAACTATGCACGGAATGGAACGAGCAGCCATTGCCGTCCACATTTCCAGCGTGCGCTCCTCTCCCCAGAGTGAGTCACAGAGCGCAAAAGCCAGCGTCTGCAGAACAACCTGCCTGGATTCTGCTCCTCACCCCCCCCCCCCCAGTAACTTCAGAGGCAGAGAACACCAAACTGAAACTGCCTCCAGGCATTTACACACACGAACCAAGCCTTGACTCCACTTTCCAAAAGCAACCCCCCTGCACAAGTACCCCATCAGTCTGTCACACACCACTACATAGCCTTGGAGCGGAGAGATCATGGATCAGACAGGAGGTCAGAGAAGATATATTATCCATGTGTAACATTGCCCGCCAGATGGACGGGAGGCAGAACCACCCAATAGCAGTTTAGCAGTGTCAATTGACACATCTCTGCAACTCATAGGGTCTCCAGCATGTTATCCTCTGAAGCAGGATGCGTGCTTGGCGCTATTAGATGTAAACTTATTACTGTAAATAGAATAGTGTGTTCTTTCTTAAAATGTCACGTTAGCCACTTTGTTAATTAATTTTCCACCAAGGCTACTTTCCTGTGGCATATACTGCACTCCTTACACATTATCCCAGGCCCAAACACCAGGAGTTATTCTCAGAGATCCAACACTTCCTTCTCTAAATATACCAGGAAGTATTAGATGGATCAGCAAAAACAGAATCTGACCCACACTATTAATTATTCATCTCAGCTGATGTGGTAGAGTAACCTTCAGCACATACATTATGTAATCTTACATAGTTATACTTTTCTTGTCATGTAGATTCTACATTTTTTATGATTCAGTAATTATTCAAGAATATACTAACTGTTCAATGTTCCTTCTTGAGAGATGAGAATTAAGACACTCTGATAACCAGTTCATTGCTATAAACATCGGTCTTGAATGGAAGGAAGTCCCTCACATTATGAATCTATGACCAATGTGACCCCTCAACTGTGAGCATAAGTTGTAACACTATACCACTAGGGGCCAGTAAGTGTGCCACAACATTTTCTGATCAGTTTGTCTGTAAAAATCGTTATATTTTACATTACTCAGAGTTGACTTCAGGACATTTTGGAGCTTATGTTATTATTTCATAAACTTGCAGACAGCTGCCTCAGAGGAACCACAGGAGTGCAAAGCTACTAATGATATCTCAGGGGAATAGCAACGGTGCTATTTACATCTGCGCCTGATGCCACAGGCATACGCAAATAAAAGCACATACTGTACATCCAGACTCCCCTGATGACACACAGGCACTGTTAGGAATACATATTTTATATACAACAATCACTGTTCTGTACAGAATACCCTCACCATAGTCCCTTGTGTATTAGGGACAATAACAATGGGCAATCCCTTTCTACTGCAAAGTTGAATTTTGGCTGACATAAAATCTAACCGCCTCCCGATCATCTGGCCCATTCGCTGAAGAAAAATACATTTTGACATTTTAAGTAGTTAATCATCAAATTACTTAATTATAATCTGCTCTTTAAAATAGCTATAAAATATCCGACAGTCATTATCTTTATCTGCATTCAATAATCTACATGGGTGTTGTATTTGGATCAATCATAACCGTGAATAAGTACAAATGCTTCATATATTTTTAATTAAATCTGGTATGCTGCTGAACTGGTTGGAAAGAACCACGAGTAGCACCTCTCTACCTTGCAGATGACAGCAATTGTTAAACCATGAAAAAGTCTCATCAGTCTATTTCAGCCTCTTTGAGACACTGTGTGGATAATTTGCCTTCACGTGTGTGGATAATTTATTCCTGGACCCTGGGATGTGGCTGGCTGCAGGGTAGGCCTGGAAATCAGTCTGGCCCTCGCTTTGCACAAACCTCCAGACAGAGTGTCCAGCTGGCCACTGCTAAGCACATATGGTCCCTTTTAGACCCGTATAAACTCTTTAAGACTTTATGTCCATTTTAATTGGGCAGCAGATTGGCCAGAATTGAGAAGACTATGGACATGCTCAATCAGTCATGCTCAATAACTTCACTATAACAGAATATGCAATGTTTTTGGATGAACAAAGTTTCGCCGGTTTTAACTGAATATAGTCTGGCTACATACTAGTTGGCTAGAAAACTTATTTTCAACCAAATGTAGTTGGGTTTTCATTGGAAAGCATAGGTGGCATTTCACTTGATTTTTTCCCCACAGAAATGTTCACTGGGTGGGTACTCTGACTGATGTTTAAAACTGAAACCTGCATCCCACACTCCTACCTGCAGCCCAATGCAGAAGACTTCCCGTACTTGCCTGTGACCCACCTCCTACACACTGGCTTGCTGAAGAGTAGGTCTCATGCTCTCTAGAGAAACCCAGAGTGGCACCATTTATTTGGCACACCTCATTTATTTTTTATTTTTTATTTTTTTAATGTAAATGTTATTTTTAAAAGCTGGGTCCGGGCAGGCTCTGTAATCACACCACAGGGGGGCACCTCATGGCAGTGACCCCAGGCTCCCATTGTTCACCCCTGTACCCTGTGCTACTGCATCTAGCCTAATCCACCCCCAACCTCCAGAACAGAATGCAAACAGCACCCACCTGCGAAAGAGAAATACCCTCCCCCCAACCTCCAGAGCAATACGCAAGTAGCAACCATCAGGTAAGAGGAAACAGCATAGGACAGTGGCAATCTGTTTTAGGTTCAGCTGTTGAAGGAGCAGCCTCAAGCAGCAGTCATTGTCACTGCCTTAACAATTCAGCGACTCGTCAGCAATCTTTCAATGCACAAAGGCAGACTGTGCATTATTCAAATCACATGACAGCCACAACACAGCAGCTGAGAAACCTCAACTGTCACGTCAAAACAGAACCTGCAGTCTGAGCTGTGCTGCTGTGCTGTTCCAGACGTTTCAGCAAGCCCTCCGACTGAAACTGGGATAACCTGTACAGGAGCACTGCCTAAGCCAATTGTCTTAACTTGGTGGTGGTGTGTGTATGTGTAGGCTCTGTGTGTCTGTGTGTGTGCGTGTGTGCATGTGTGTGTGCGTGTGTGTGTGTGTGCGTGTGCGTGTATTGGCATTCCATATTGACAGCTGTCAGGTCATGAAGAGGGAACAAGGGGGCTGATCTTCAAATCTTACATGACACCTCTGCTTGAACAAAGAAAGCAAAAAAAAAGGCTGTCTTTTCATCCACACTGCCAGAAATACAGTAGACTGCAGCTACAATACAGGGAACTGCAGTGACATTAATATAATATAGGTAACGTTGGTGGCAATGTTATTATAATACTATATTTTCAACAGACCTATACAATTATTTTTGTTTCGTTTGTAGACGAAGCCTACATAGACTGAGAGCGGCTATTAAGCGGCTATTAAGGGCACCGTTTCAGCCCATCATAGACAGTGTCTTCTGTAAGTAGCCTAATGTAGACAGATTATAGCGAGTTTAACTAACATAGCCTACTTTATGAATGCCATAACCCTTATACTTCCATATCGGTTACGTATGATATTTCGAAAATGTCAGTACCCCTATACAATGAAAGGCAGTGCTTAAGTACCAGTCGTGTGAAGCTATGAATACATTAACTAGAATAGCTGGGGGAAAACAATAACATGACAATCTGACCACACAGAATAGTTGGCTGTAGGTTATACGTCCACGAACAAGGTGCTTTATTATTTGGTCTGTACATTAAAGCACTTTCCCCTTCCATTAACTAGCACGGTTCGTTGTCGCAAGCCCTTGCGACACATCCAATTGCTCCATCTATGAACCAAAGTGTAGGCTATATCTGCGCCGTGGTAGATGACAGCCTCCCATCTATAAACCATGTTAGGGATACCATTTATGGTAAACTGAATCTAACGTTTTCATTTGTATGATTCCACCGAGCGCCTAAAGCACAACGCCACTTACCGGACAGTTCATCTGGTTCCAGCCCAGTTTCGGTGTCGAGTCCACAGATGACGAAATAATCTGCGAAACGGCAGGAATTGGAGCTGAAGCCGGTGGTCATTTTGAGGCTGGTTCGGTTTGAGGTAAATGCATTTCAGGGGATCCGTGAGTCCGTTGCCATTCTGGGCATACTATTAAAGCCTGGAGACTGGATAGAATGAAGCCAATAGATGAAACCACAATGCATTTTGGGAAATCACGTACAGCTGTTTTCATCTGCCTCCTCAAAGCAGTCAGCTCTCAGGGCAACTGCGCCTGTGCATACGGCCAATGAAGGCATGTGCCTTTGAGCTACACTGATGCGGTTAAAATCCAAGGGTAGCGAGATGATAGTGAAATATAAAAGGAAACAATCCGTCACAATGTTTCAATGACAAATTGAATGCCAAAGTAAATATCATGTAAGAGTATCCGTATTTCGGACCGACATGCAACTCATAGGCACTGCATTTCGTACATAGAAGCAAACCAAAACATATTCATATTATTCACATTCATATCATACATATTCCAAAACAAGTTTTTAAAATGCGCAAATTCGATTTGTTATACTTATTGATCGATGCCATAGGGAATTTCTATCACCCAACTGTACAATTGACACCATTACTCAACCTGTAACAAATCAGATATCGCCGTTGTTATTCCATTAAAACCACGTGCGTGTTACAGTATAGCTAATTGTTCAGACAGTATCACTAAATTAAGCCAGTATATTTTACTAACATTCTATGATATTTTAACTTAAAGCACACACGGAGGAATTTGATTACTAAACGGGGACCAGTGAGCGCCGTTCACTTCTAAACTTGAAGTTGAATCTAATGAGTGGAGCAGTGACACAGCGTTAAAGCAGTTGGACCTGCCTACAAAACAATGAATGCAAGGTGCTAAAGCATTTGGACAACTTCATACTGTACAAGACGAGATACCCATGTGTGATTGTTGCCCCACACATTATTCAAAATTAATAAAGAATAGGGATAACCGATAAATAAACTTATTTTAAGAGAACATGAGCTAGATGGCATAAGATAACATTTGTCGCCCTCTTGCGTTTGAAAACAGTATGAATTTACAATATTTTGAGCGAACAAAAATATTATTTTGAGATTCATTTTGTTGATGTAAATACAAACTCAAAGACAATCAGTCATCCTTTATATATATATAATTTATTATTATCAACATATTTCTAATAAATATCTGAATCATAAATGTTTTTTTATGAAGAATGAAAGCAGTTAAAAGAAAAAACATAGATCATGCATCAATACATTTTCTGTTCGTGTGTCCCATTTAACACTGTGGCTGCATAAAAACGGGTCCACTGAATGCAGGTGCCTGCCGCAATCAGCTCCAATGAGGAAAATGGCCCATCCTCTTTAATAAGACCATTGAAGGAGGTGAATAAACAGATAAAAGTACTGTAACAACATTGCAGTCACTGTTTGGAAGTGGCAAAAGAAACCTGGCAGACTAGACAATACAAAAACTACCCAATACAACCATCAGTATCACAGAATAAACAAACCCTACAGTACGATGGAATCTAATCTGTCAGAGAGAAGAGTAGAGGCTGCAAGATGCTGATCATCCACAGATGGAGTGGACAGTGGGGACCGTTTCCAAAAAAAATGGATTCCTGTCCATACAAACATTCACACATCCACATTCTTTATGAGATAGAGATTTGATCCCCTACTATGGCACCGTAATCTCAATCTGTTGCCACCTCTATATTCTCCCAGTCTGAATGAAAATAACCCAAATTAGGGCGTAGCGTCTGCATTCCATAAAGTAAATAAAACCGATGCATATTCAGATGTACACACATTATTGGCCAGCTTCATTCAGACAGATCTGTGCTTCCATCCACAGCCTTTTCAATGTTCCTCAATGGTATATCAGGTCAACAGACATTAATAGGCATTTAATAGGCCCAAGTATTTTGAGGTTCTTGGCAACACTGGACCAGTGCGAGAACAGCATTACAGCGAGGTTGTGAGAGCATTGTACACCAGTAGACATATACTCAGTCAAAACAAAGCACTTAAAAGGTACAATAAATTTGGACTTCTCACGGTCAAGAGAGGAATTGCAGCAATAAACACCCTCAAACCACAACACTGTTTATCCTTCTCTGTGAACGTGCTGATGTTGAAACCCACCCACCCCCCCACGCCATTGGCAGTGGCAATTAGAACCAATTTTCAACCAATGAGCTTGAATTATTGTACAGCTATACAATGTCTTGTTGGTTCGTCAACTGCATATCTTGAAACCTATAAAAACACAGGCTGAGTGAGTCAACATGTCAGTAAGCCTTTTTCAATGATAGGAATGGTCTTGTAACAATGTTTTAACACAAAAATCTGACCTATTCTACCTTCAAACTGTGGTTGTCCAAATGATTAAGGGATACTAATAAGGATTACCATTCGGTTATTGTTCAGGGTTCCTTCATTTTTTAATCAATTGAAAGTTATTTATCTAAAAACCTTCGTATCACTTCCACTAAATTGCATTTTAATGGATTTAAATTTAAAATGAATCAATAAGACTTAAAGTATTTAAAGTACTGAGATACAAATAACCTAATTATACATTATTACAATTACAGTTAATAAATATAGATTTTTCCCTGCAGCTTAAACTGCTACATATTTCCAGCTGTGTGAGCATAAAAAACAGACACAAGATGAGGTTGGAGCGATGATCACATGATCTGTATAAGACACAGTACAGACCATGTGCATACTCCACAAAATCAATTCACGGTCCTTGATCTAATTAGATGAAAATCTACCAGAATAATACGACTTTGCCACATATAAATTCCACTTTGGTTTCACACAAAAGTTCCAGTAACTTCTCATGGCATGAGACAACACAAATTTCAATCAACAGCAAACATACATATTGGAGAGAGACTAACATTAAAGCAAACACTAGAAGGATTGTGTATCAGTCGCGAGGCCAATGATGCAGTAAGTGGAGACAAACCCACACCGTTTACTGGGAGTTAGTTGGGAGCATTATGAAAGACAGAAGGAGATCCGTCATACAGAAAGACAGTGGTAGAAGGAGACCGATCTCAGAGGTCCCTGCTTCTTGAGTGTCTCTCACAGTGACCAGGACTAATAACCGCGATTGACACACTGCCACAGAGGCAGAACATCAACACCACAATCGCTAAAGACACTTGCTTCAGTAGTCCTGTACCGCAAAATCCACATTAAGGAGAACCTGGTCATCTATCAGCAAGACTTTCATTCATGCAGTTCATCTGTTCATTTCTGTTACTTATTAAAAGGGAGCGCCCAGGCCTGGCATGGCACCCATGGCCTGTATGGCTGGCTGAGTGTGGCTGGGCATGGGCTGGGAAAGGAAGTGTTCAAGGCAGAACCGATACCCATATCTGGAGAAACTGAGACATTCTGAGGCACGTTCTCCATTGAGCAAGAATCTACTTCATCTGCAAAAAAATAAAATAAAATAATAATCACAACACATATGAAATATATTGTTTACAAATAACACATAGTAAATGTTCACAACTATGTGCTTAATTCTGGTTTAGCTTTTTGTGTGTTGATTTTTGTTTTGTAATCATTGAAAACGCAGCGAAAGCAAATCTTGAGATGAGCAAAAAGAAGGTACGTCTCAACACTGAGGAAGACTGGAGGTTGCCCAAACCATTTCTGTTGCTGTACAAAGTGTGAAGGTAGTGACTGTTCAGCCATCACATCGACACAAAGCCGAGCTTCAAACTGTAAGTCTGAGTGTTTCCACAGCCACCTCAGCGAGTTGGCCTGTTACATTCCTGGGCTGGGGGACACATCCAGTGAAGAAGGTCTACTCCAGCTTCTGTTGAAGCTTCCTCTGGAAGCAGACCGGCAGGATGGAGAGGATGGCCAGCACCCCCAGCACACCCAGTGAGCTCCAGGACACCGCCTCTCCCGCAGTGGTCAGCTTGTACAGCGTCGTCCCTGCGTTTATCGCCACAAAGGAGGGAGGGGCCACACCTGAGGGAACGGGGGACACAGAGTCAGGCCTTCACAGCACGGCGCAGTGAGACTGTGTTAAATCAACATAATGCAACGTTAATAACGTTTGCAGCTAGACTACCCACAGTCACCATCAGCAGGAACCCTTAACACTGCTGTAACTGTGATAGAGAGGACCGTGACATTAGTCACACACTCCAGAACCTTACCCAGGAAGGTGCCCAGGAAGAAGACCCCCAATGGAACATTGATGACGGGGGAGGTGATGTTGATAAACCAGTTGGGCAGGAAGGGCGTTATCCGCAGGAAGATGATGTAATTGATCAGGTGTTCTCTGTGCTTGTCCACCTGCAATAAATCCCAGCACAATGCCGCAAAGCCATACAGTTCGGTGCATATGCTCAGAGGGACAGATCGCTCAGGATACCAGTCCATTGGACTGCAGTCTACACCACTGCTACAGTAACACATAGCAAAACACTGGACTGCAACGACAGAACACAGTACTGCAAGCATTCAGGACAGCCATAGTAGTGTATAGCACTGCAAGCACACAGGGCCACTAGCGCAGCACACAGGGCTGTTTTAGAAGAGTTCATGAGGCCATCATTGTCTTTATAGCACCTACATCAAGGGCAGTTTAAATAACCTTGGACGACAAGATACAGAGCATGACATTGCTCCACACGCTCCACCGAATGGGAGGATTTTCAACCAGCTGGTCTCCTTCACGCTCAGACACCAAAAAAAACCCTCCAAGCTGATTCAGCCATTCAGATTAGCCAGCCATTCCTTATATTCCACATGCATAATTACAGAGGGGCCTGGGGCTGTGCTTTTCACCAGAGCTCACTGCTGATGCAACAGTCTGACCAGTGTATGCGGTTCAACCTGCTTAGCACAGTCTTACAGGAGAGAGCAGGACTGACCTGTTGGGACCATTTTTGTGCCTTTTCTGTCAGGTACCTGTAGACAACAGGCCGGCCCACCAGATAGGACAGCAGGTAGCAGAAGGAGGCCCCCAGGCCGGAGCACTGCAATGACAGGTCATGTGATCAGAGGACAAACTGGAAGTAGACAATGTGATTGAGAGGAATGTCATTATTCTCGATGGCCTTTGGACAGAGGTCATTAAGCCCTTTTATTGTGGATTTGCACGGAGTCAGAATGTCTCCCAATACATAATTTCCTTCTTCCGCAACACAATCTTCAGTCAGCACTGATCCCAACATGGAAAGAATCACAGGAACTAGTGCTTAAGGTCATAGATGCAGAACTTCCACAAAATGCCTTCGGAATGTGCCATGTCGCTATTGGGTTTGGATGAATTTCATTTCAATTCTGGAAATACACTTAATTTCAATTACTATTTTAATTACTATTAAAATGCCAATAAATTTTTTTTTTTAAATGTTCAATTAAAATATTTCCAATTAATTCATTGAAATTGATATGGAATTGCATCAAACCATGTAGGTAATGCCATTAACAGGATAACTGGACCGGCTGTGTTAAAGGCTACTCCATAATCCCATAATAAGGACACAGCATGTAAGCGTAACTGAAGGGCCACGTGAAAGCTCACCAGGCAGACCAGGAAGAGGGCGAGGGGGAAGGGGTACAGATATCCTGACAGGATGCTGAGGAAGATGGAGCCAGGGATGGCGAACGTCTGGAGGCTGGGACAGCACAGTTAAGGTCCAAAATGGGGTGTACACGAGCACACACGCACACACAGAACGGTGGTCAAGTAGAGCTCAGTGCCTAAATTGGTTGCTGGGAAAGGAACATGAAGGTCAACCTTCACATTTACATCACAAGTAATGGTACAAATCCGGAACAAAATGCCACACTAGCAAAGCACAGCAGAATGGGAATAAAAAAAAAAAATACAGAGCAGCAACAAAACCCACAGCTATGTCTTGCAGCAGGGGCATTACACACACTGTGGTTAGTGCAGTATAGTTAGTGCAGGTATAGCGCAATAATGGCCACAGTGTTTCTGTGACGCAAATGCAACAGGAAAGTAAATGTTTTAGTGTTAATCACCTCGCTCACCCATTTTTTACTGACAAGGCCATCTTATTCACCCACTTTGGCCAAGCATGGACCTGAAGATAGCCCATGTGTAGTCCCTGATGAGAGCGGACTGTGTTAAAGAGCTGTATTAACGGTATACTGCGTTAACTAGGAGCCATTTTCTCTCCCACAGAACCCTCCCAGCACTACCTGCCTTTAATAAAGAAACACCACATGGAAGGAAAGCTGGAATGAGCTACTGGGGAATTCCCTATTAGGGAATTAGTGTGCAGTTAACTTTCCTTCTGACAAAGCAGACAGGCCGGAGGAAGGATCCATGGGGGGCTGTGAGAACACTGCAAAAAAACATTTAGAGCAGTAACCTACACTTATGCGCGTCAGATGATGAGTCACACCCATCAGGTCCCACTTGTTTCTTAACTGAACTTGAACTGAACTTGCTACAAATAGAGAGGGAAATGAAAGTTCACAATATGACACAGTGGCCACAAGAGGGAGAACTTACATTTCTGAGCATTACAATTAGAGGAATTAAGGAAAAGACACTGGTAGACGTGGCCTCATGCACACAGCCTGGTAAATGCCATCTGCACAAAGGCGTGTTACTGCCGTGGAAATGGTTTCTGCTCAGCTCTGCATGTTTGATGGGCAAGAGGGATTAAACACGCCCAAAGCAGCAATGCGCCGAGAGTGATGCAATCAGTAGGCCCCAACGACCTCACGGTCAGCTGACCAGACCCATTGGCCACCAGCCAATCAGAGCCTCAAGCAAACCTACACCTAAAAACACCATATGCCCAAATACCTTCAAAGAGGATACACATATGTGCATGTACACACATATGCATCACACACACTTTTTCCACACACATGTACGCTCACACTGGCACACAGACTTGAATCTAATTGAAGGATCTTCAGCAAAGCTTGTGGCTTCTCTGCTCTTCCAAAGGATACAAAACATATGTGGCAAAATATGCTACCAACACCTGGGTGTAGTAGGTGTCCTTGTATTTGGACAGCACTGTTCCCAGGGCCTTGGCATCATCCATGTCCTTGGGGATTTTCATCGTACCCCTTTCATCACTGCAAGGGGAGAGACCGGGGAAAAGCAAATGAGAGTAGGAGGAAATTTCTCCCCTAAACTTAAATCACTCTGGATCAGCTTGTGGAAAGAACGGTTCGTTGAATACAGAAGGTATACTTACTCGCTGAGCTCTGGGAAGTTCATGTACACCAAATACATAACCGAGGCCGCACACAAAAAGATGGAGAGGAGGATAAGGAAGGACCTACGGGCCGAGCCACCTTCTGAATACGCAGGGCCTTTGGGGAGAGTGGGAGTGAGAGACATAATCAAACTTTCCAGATCGAGTACAGAGACTTGTCTTGAGAAAACTAGAAAACTTCTGTGATCCTAGCCAAAATACCAAAAAGAAACAAATTCACATCTTTGTTGTTCAGCAGCGAGGTCTAAAACTACATAGCTAGCTAACGGACTCATTGACAGACTCAGATTATTGACAGGCGATGACCGTTGCCTCAAATGACCCTGGCAATTCGACCGACTTCCTTATCCTCTGAACTAACTTACACGTTGTCATACCAAAGACGGTTAGCTAGCTAGCTAGCTAGCTAACGTTAATTCGATCGTCCAGTGCTACATTGTTGGGTTCTCGTTGTACGTGGACTAGTTACAGAACTCGCAATCACCCGATCATATGAAAATATATAGCTACTGGGAACGCTGACAAGCCACCTACTTATAGCGAGTTAGCAAGCTAGCATATAGCTAATGGTACCTTTAAGGAGAGCTCCTTCTTTTGTCTTCGTTTCTTCCATTAACATCTCTGATGAAACCTTGTCGACTTCTCGTCCTTCTCTACGATTCCTGACCATTTCATTCATTTTCTTTAAAGCCAATCAACACGGTATCCAATAATGCCCATGAAATTCCTATCGAAACGTGTAACCTGACAGCCTGGAGTTAACTACTTCTGCCGGTTTTTAGCCGGCGAGTCGGTGACATCCGTGACCTTTTACCTCTTACGTCATAGTCATTGAAGAAATGGAGACCGCACATTCTTGAGCATCAGGCTGATACTTTCTTCCAGTCCGTATAAAATCTTTATAATCGCAATTTTCATAAACGAAAGAAACAATAGACAACTGTCTAACCATTTTAGACACAAATTTTAGATTGCAATTGCGCAAGCAGCGCTTCATTTCGAAACCGATGAAGATATTACACAATAACAGCAGGCCTATTGCAAGTGAAGTGAAAATTAAATAAATCGCCTAGTACAGTTCAGCAATACAGCAGATTTTGAACTTGACTTCGCCTGTCGAAATATTTCAGAAATTGGTAATGGTTTTAGTTCAAGTCTCACAGTAAATGCGGTTCTATACCTTGCTGAGGTTCAAGTTAGGTTTTGAAACAGCTGGTGGCTGGTTGACCACCTCCAAACTCAACATGATTTGACCAGTTCAAGCTATGTTTTTATTTGCCTCTGTACTCCACAATTTGAGATTTGTAATAAAAAATCACGTGGTTAAAATGCACATTGTCAGATTTTAATAAAGGGCATTTTTATACATATTGGTTTCACCATGTAGTAATTACAGTAGTGTTTATACATAGTCCCCCCATTTCTGGGCGCCATAATGTTTGAGACACATCAATGTTATGTAAATTAAAGTAGTCATGTTTAGTATATTGTTGCATATCCTTTGTGTGCAATCACTGCTTGAAGTCTGCGATTCATGGACAGCGCAAGTTGCAGGGTGTCTTCTCTGGTGATGCTCTGCCAGGCCTGCATTGCAGCCATGTTTAGTTCATGCTTGTTTCAGGGGCTAGTCCCCTTAAGTTCTATTCAGCATATGAAAGGCATGTTCAATTGGGTTCAGATCAGGTGATTGACTTGGCCATTGAAGAACTGACCATTTCTTAGCTTTGAGAAATTAAATGTTGTTGCTTTCGCAGTATGTCTGGGATCATTGCTGTAGAATGGATGGCCAGTTACATTATATCATGTATTCGGGAGTCATACATGCCCAGGCCATAACACCCCCACCACCGTGTTTCACAGATGAGGTGGTTGCTTCGGATCCTGGGCAGTTCCTTCTCTCCTCCATACTTTGCTCTTGTCATCACTCTGATATTAGTGAATCTTTGTCTCATCTGTCCACAAGACCTTTTTCCAGAACTGCTGGGTTGCTCTTTTACTTATTGGTTAATTGTAACCTGGCCATCCTGTTTTTGTGGCTAACCAGTGGTTTGCATCTTGCAGTGTAGCCTCTGTCTTCAGTGGACAGTGGTCATTGACAAATCCACACCTGACTCCTGTTTTAGATCTGCTGGACAGGTGTTGGGGGATTATTCTTTATTATGGAGAGAAGTTTTCTGTCATCAGCTGTGGAGGTATCCATTGTCCCTTTGCTCACCAGTGTTCTCTTTCTTCTTAATTATGTTTCAAATAGTTGATTTTGGTAAGCCTAAGATTTGGCTGGTGTCTCAAACTGTTTTATTCTTGTTGGCTTCTTTGACTTATAATGGCAATAATAGTTTCCAAAGGTGATCGAAAGACTAGAGGAAAGACTAGGTGCTGAGAGCTCTCTTATACCTACATTAAGGAGGAAATTAAACAGACCTGACCAATTACAAATATTATGGTGCCCTGAAATGGAAGGACTATGTATAGACACTGCTAATTTCTACATGGTGAAACCAAAATGCATTATTAAATACCCTTTAAAATCTGATAATGTGCACAATTAGCTAATTAGCCCTATGCACCATGACCAATTCACTTTAGTCTTTTTAAATTATACCACAATAGATTTCTACAAGACGAGAACATTTATCAACTACCATTTATATCACAAAATATGGCTACAAATGATCATGTAATTGGCTCAAATGACTGGGCTAATTAAATAAATAAGAGCACAAGTTGCAAACAGATACAGCCTGCCTTGCCCATCCCTGATTTATGGACTATTTCATATACACATTTGACCTAGGTCAGATCTCTTGTGAGTAGCCTACGTAAAATGCAGACAGGTATTTACCATTTTGACAACAAAGTAAAACTGGGGTTTAGCAATATCTTTTAATGGTTTTATATCAAATACCAGCACTATTCCACAAAAATCTAAATGACACAACTACACTGTTTCTATACATTTCATATATCACTCCCTTTTCAAAAGCATATACAAAATTACTTTACACAAAGATTTCAATGTAAAACAAAAAGCCCTGTTTCTCCAAGTGTTTTCCACATATTTTCTATTATTAAATACTGTTTCAAACAAAACATAATAATCTATTGTAGTACAGTAGTATGATAGTTAGAGACTTTTACAATTAATATGATTACATACTACATTACAAGAACTGTGGACATTAAAAACTAATAAAACTGCCATTTTGCACATCGTCAGTGACAGCAAGGTAATGACAGTGTTAATAAATACAGGACTGAAATAGGATAATTCACTTCTCTACACTTTGGCAACAAAAATAAACATAAAAAATGCAAGCTGAAAAAGAATTATAAGTAAAACAAAGAGTGTGGAGTTTCTATCTCTTCAGAACAGCCAACATATCTCTGGGCTAATCAACCACATGCAGATAGCATTGCACGTGCAGAATGGCTATAGACAGCT